>NC_092094.1:8417945-8502945 GCF_045679555.1 Salvelinus alpinus
TTCCAACAGAACACGATAAGACATTTCCAACAGAACACGATAAGACATTTCCAAAAGAACACAATATGACATTTCCAACAGAACACGATAAGACATTTCCAACAGAACACGATATGACATTTCCAACAGAACACGATAAGACATTTCCAACACCGTAACATCCTGTATATAGTCTCCACATTGACTCTGTACCGTAACACCCTGTATATAGCCCTGCTGTTGTTATTTACTGCTGCGCTTTAACTATTTGTTTTTGTTATCTCATACTCTTTTGTAGGTATTTTCTTAAAACTGCATTGTTGGTTAAGGACTTGTAAGTATGCATTTCACTGTAAGGTCTACTACACCTGTTGTATTCGACACGTGTGACAAATACAATTTGATTTGATTTGATCACAGGTAACAATCACAGGTAACCGAGGGTAACAAAGTGTAGTCCAATCGGTCAACAGTATTGTCATGAGAACCTCTGACTCTTCGGTAACAAACAACTTCCAGAAAGACCAGTTGGAGATCAGAAGAAGAGGTGAATGATGAAGAGAGAGGGCCTCAGGTGGTTGCTATGACTCCTGTGCTCCCTCTGACGTCATCTCTAGGTCAGTAGAGGTCAGCTAACTGGTTATGCCTGAGCATTTAAATCCTCTAGCTGATGGGACAGATATTACACTGGCAGAGGGATCCTCTTTGTTTGTGTGTGTGTGTGTGTGTGTGTGTGTGTACGTGTGCTTGGTGGATTGTGCTCTCTCTTGTGCGTGTGTCATTGTGTCTCCAGTTGCATCCCAGAGGTCGTAACCTTTACTGTGCTTCAACGCTCTGTTGAGCCCTACTGAGGCACAATGACAGATGTTGAGCCCTACCGAAGCAGAAGAGAAGGGGATAATGAGGGAGGGGTTGGGGGAGAGAGAGAGAGGGAGAGAGAAAGACAGAAGGGGGGAGAGCGATGGATAGACAATTTAAACTGTTTTAAGACCCAGGAAAGAGAGCGAGAGGTGGGAGGGAAGGAGGGAGGGGGAGATAGGGAGGGAGGGAGGGAGGGAGAGAGATAGGGAGGGAGGGAGGGAGGGAGAGAGAGAGAGAGAGAGAGAGAGAGAGAGAGAGAGAGAGAGAGAGAGAGAGAGAGAGAGAGAGAGAGAGAGAGAGAGAGAGAGAGAGAGAGAGAGAGAGAGAGAGAGAGAGAGAGAGAGAGAGAGAGAGAGAGAGAGAGAGGAGAGGGAGGGAGGGAGGGAGGGAGGGAGGGAGGGAGGGAGGGAGGGAGGGAGGGAGAGAGAGATAGGGAGGGAGGGAGAGAGGAGAGAGAGAGGGAGGGAGAGAGAGGGAGGGAGGGAAAGTGAGATAGAAAATGGAAAATGTCAATAGATGCTTGTCATCTTGGGTAGTCTGGAATAGGATATTAAATGCGGTGTTGCATTTGACGTCACGGTTGAGAGCAACGGAGGTGGATGGATGCAGGTGAAAAGTTAAAAGCTTTTGAAAGCAATTATTGATAGAGGGAGATAGAAGTGATATTGAACACTGTTTACCTCTCCAGGTGAAAGAGAAAGAGAAAAGAGAGCGAGAGAGAGGAAGAGAGAGGGAGAAAGAGGAAGAGAGAGAGAGAGAGGAAGAGAGAGGAAGAGAGAGGAAGAGAGAGGAAGAGAGAGGAAGAGAGAGGAAGAGAGAGGAAGAGAGAGGAAGAGAGAGGAAGAGAGAGGAAGAGAGAGGAAGAGAGAGGAAGAGAGCGAGAGAGAGGAAGAGAGAGGAAGAGAGAGAGAGAGAGAGCGATAAAAAGAGAACGGAGATAAAACATTAAAAAAATATTTATGTTTATTTATCTAGACAAGTCAGTTAAGAACAAATTCTTATTTACACTGACGGCCTACACCGGCCAAACCTGGGCCAATTGTGCACCGCCCTATGGGATTCTCAATCACAGCCATTTGTGATACAGCCTGGATTTGAACCAGAGTGTCTGTAGTGACGCCTCTAGCACTGAGATGCAGTGCCTTAGACCGCTGCGCCACTCGGGAACACCAAAAATTTGAGAGGGACAGACTTTTGTTTATTATCTACTTCACTTGCTTTGGCAATGTTAGCATATGCCAATGAAGCACTTCAATTGAATGAGAGAGAGAGAGAGAGAGAGAGAGAGAGAGAGACACCAAAACATCGCACGACTGATCATATTTACACCCTACACACCCTGATAGATAAACATGTCAACCAAAATAATACCAAAATATACGCTTGCTTTATCGACTTCCAAAAAGCATTTGATTCTATTTGGCATACAGGATTGTTCTACAAAGTTGTTGAAAGTGGTGTAGAGGGTAAAACATATGACATAATTCAATCAATGTATACTGGCAATACGTGCAGCATTAAAATTGGCAAGAAAAGAACAGAATTCTTTAACCAGGGGCGGGGCCTTCGCCAGAGTTGCAATCTGAGCCCTGCACTCTTCAATATTTACATCAACGAATTGGCCACTATTCTAGAAAAATCCTCAGCCCCTGGTGTTAGTCTCCACAATTCAGAAGTTAAATGTCTACTCTTCGCAGATGACCTATGCTTGCTGTCACCCACAGCACATGGCCTACAGCAGAGCCTGGACCTGCTAGAGGAGTACTGCCAGACCTGGGCCCTGGCAGTAAACCCCAAAAAGACTAAAATAATGATTTTCCAGAGAAGATCCAGATCTCAGGGAATTAGACCAAAGTTCTCAATTGGTACAAAATATATAGAGTACTGCACACACTACAATTACTTAGGTTTAAAAATAAGCTCAACTGGCCACCTTAATGAGGCAGTGAATGAACTGAGAGAGAAAGCACGCAGGGCATTCTACGCCATTAAAAAGCTAATTCAAATTGAAATACCTATTAAAATTTGGCTAAAACTAATTGAATATGTCATTGAACCAATTGCACTTTATGGCAGCGAGGTGTGGGGTCCACTTGCAAAACAAGATTTCACCAAATGGGACAAACACCCCATTGAAACTCTGCATGCAGAGTTCTGTAAGATTCTCCTACATGTCCAGAGGAAAACTACAAACAATGCATGCAGGGCAGAATTAGGCCAATATCCACTAATAATAAAAACTCAAAAAAGAGCAATTAAGTTTTGGAAACATCTCAAATACAGTGACCCCCTCTCATATCATTACCAAGCCCTGCAATGCCAAGAGCTGAGCAAAGAAAAGAGTCCCCTCATCCAGCTGGTCCTGGGGCTGAGTTCACAAATCCAATCAATCAGAATAAACCAAATTACAACACAGTCAAAACAAAACTACATTGCTTATTGGGAAACACAAGCACAAACACAAAGCAAAATGCAGTGCTATCTGGCCCTAAAGTACACCGTACACAGTACACCGTAGCTATATATTTGACCATGGTTACTTATCAAAACCTTAGAAAAACCTGGACAAAGTACAGGCTCAGTGAGCACAGCCTTGCCATTGAGAAGGGTAGACACAGGAGAACCTGGCTCCCTGTAGAGGAAAGGCTGTGCAACCACTGCACAACAGCAGAACCTGAGACGGAGCTACATTTCCTGACAAAATGTCAAAAATTAGAGAGTGTCATTTTCCCAAATTTGAAACCCTTATTCAAGGTTTCAAAGACCTCTCTGATGACAGTAGGCTACCTGTCCTGTTGGGGGAGGATGCAGAGAGCTGTGGGTTGGCAGCGCACTACATTGTTGCCTGCCATAAGTTGAGAGACAGTGTCTGACAGACCAATCAACCTGCACATGTCCTCTACTGTATGCTTATTGTTATTGTTGAATGTATGGTTATTGTGACACTTGGTTACTGTTGTCCCGTTGACAATTTTGATTCTCATTTTATTTATTTTTATATTGTAAATATCCAAAATAAGCTTTGGCAATATGTACATTGTTACGTCATGCCAATGAAGTGAATTGAATTGAAATGAATTGACAGAGGGAGAGAGACAGAGAGAGACAGAGAGAGACAGAGAGAGAGAGAGAGAGAGAGAGAGAGAGAGAGAGAGAGAGAGAGAGAGAGAGAGAGAGAGACAGAAAGAGAGAGAGACAGAGGGACAGAGAGAGAGAGACAGAGAGAGAGAGAGAGAGAGAGAGAGAGAGAGAGAGAGAGAGAGAGAGAGAGAGAGAGAGAGAGAGAGAGAGAGAGACAGAGAGAGAGCTTGGCACAGACCTATTATTCCCAGGTCTTAATGCCCAACAGAAATCTTGCAAAAACTGTGTCTAATCAAAAAGATTAATTTGTAACAAATAAACTCTGAAAACGACATAAGGCTTTATTTTGGAGGCATTGCTCCTAAACGCTGCAGAGAAATCCTTTTCTGACCATTTGTTTTCATATTTAGAATATATTTCTCTCACGTACATCTGTAGCAAAGTACATTTTTTTTCCCTACAGTTATTAATGAAAGATCCAACCACAGGTTTTACTGTAACACAACGTTGCCAAAATTGGTTGTTTTCGTTAAATGCAAAGTCTGGGATACATGTGGATATGTTTACTGTTAAACTATAATATGGATGTCATGGATTGTTTGTCCTTGCATCCGTAGCACTGTCTACGAGGGTTACATTTGTCTAGCTCCATCCCTCAGCTGTAGACCAAAGTATTTGTAAAGTGACAAGGCTGTTGTTCTGTTGTTTTTGGAATCCGGGAGAATGTAGCTTTTACATTTCGGTCTGTCGAATATAAGAAAGCCAGCCAGCAGTTCTGAACCGTTACATTGGAAATGTTATACAGGACACGAGATGAGAGGAGGCTGCTGCAGTACTTTGGATCAGACCTGGGTTCAAATACTATTTGAAATCATTTCAAATACTTCAGCTGGGCTTGATTGAACATGCCTGGCTAAATGGAACCAAAAGAACAGTCCTTCAAAGAGCAAACCCCACCCACTAAGCATTCCAGACAGGCTAAAGCAATTGCTAAAAGTATTTGAAAGATTTCAAATAATACTTGAACCCAAGTCTGGACTGCCAAGGCACATTGAATACATTACAGGGGTTGTGTGATGAATCATTTTCAATCTGCGTCTCTTTTTTTTGAATAACCATTCTCATTTGAGACAACAATTAGCATATCAATGTGTCCTCTCAGAGTGGGATTACCAGGAGAAATTAGACTCATTATAAAATTATGGTAAAGGCCAGGGTTTGAAAATGGTTCATAAAGAAATGCATTACTTTTGCTCCGAGACCTGAATGCTGATTTCTTTTTCTCCTGCCATTGTCTTGACAAGACCTCATTCATTCATGTGCGACCTTGCTACAGGGTGGCTTTGACTAGTCTGGAGTGTCTGAGGTTGATGCTTACTGCCCCCTGAATTCACTAGATTGGTCTCAGAAATGGGATGGCAGCAGATGTGCAGGGAAGTGGTGTCATAGATAACTGATAATGACTACGAGAGACTATTCAGACACTATGTCTTCTTTACCCAGCTAGCACATTTGGTTCCTTGGAAGTTGTAGGTACGTATGTTTTTGGGTTCACATCCATTGTGGGAACGAAGCCATATGGTTCCTGAATGGGTAAAACTGAACATTTTTCAAACGTTCTGGGAACCCCCCCAAAAAAGTGTGCCTGTTCTGGGAACATTTCTTTTTAAGTTAGAGGGAGGTTCTGAGAACGTTTTACTCTAGTTCTGAGAACGTTTTACTCTGATTCTGAGAACGTTTTACTCTGGTTCTGAGAACGTTTTACTCTGATTCTGAGAACGTTTTACTCTGGTTCTGAGAATGTTTTCCTGGGAGGTTTTATTAACGCTCTAAGAACGAAAATGAAAGGTTATTTGGACGTTTTTAAATAACTTCCTTAAAACATTAACTTAATGTTTCAATAAGGCTTAAAACACTGCTAGCATATTTTTGGTTAACTTTTTTGAATTCCAAGAACAGATAGGACAAATGGAAACTAATTTCCTTAGGTGTTAATCATGCAAACACATATATTTTTTATTGTGACACGGAATCAGTGAGATTCAAACGTATTATATTCTGTTCTCTATCCATGGAATGAGTCCACAGTGCCACCAAGATGGAGCTAGCGTGCCATTCCCAGAACGTTGTGGGAAGGTTGTATGCAGAATAGGACAATCACACTCTCACCAACCTCTAAGAAACATATGGTTCTCAGAACGTTTTGTGCTAGCTGGGTACTTACTTTTGACATCTTAGAAAGCTGCAACAATCTTCTACCACTGTAGGCTTTCTTTTGACACAGTTTTTGACCTGTTCCATTCTATGTATAACCACTGTTAGTTTATCATCTGTCTGGTAGGATTGGCATGATTTAGGCACTAGATAGACTCATACGATGGGTGAGAAACCTCCAGACAGTCTTGTGGATTGACTGTGGTGCAATGGAGAGAGACAAAGAGAGACAGAGACAGAGACAAAGATAGACAGTCTGTCTTAAACGTATAGTTTGGGATTTTGGCAATGAAGTGTCCCGTATTTTTGTCCAGTATGCAGGAAGTTAGAGTCTATTTCTCGAGATATTGCTAACTAGTTGTACCCACAGACTTCCAGTCTTTGTGCTAAGCTAGTAACTGCTAATGCCATCTTTCGGATCCTCAGTCAGTGCAATGGATGTACAACCCAGGCACAACCCAGAACCCAGTACTCAGACTGTGACCACACAGTGGCCACACAGGAAACAAGTCTCTCTATGTTTTTTCCAAATGCACCTATTAGAGGTCAAATGTTATTATACCCATCTAGGGAAATATGGGCCATCTACGACGTCAAACGCTGAATTCTTCATATGATCCACGCAGCCCACTCCGATGAGAGGCTATGGATGGAAGGATGGCGGATGGAATTTAGGCTGTGCATTCGAATGAGCGCATTTGTTGTACTGTATTAAGTCACAACCAGTGGTTGCCTAGGTTACTTTCTAAATGTAATCCATTACAGTTACTAGTTACCTGTCCAAAAATTGTAATCAGTAACGTAACTTTTGGATTACCCAAACTCAGTAATGTAATCTGATTACATTTCATTACTTTTAGATTACTTTCCCCTTTAAAGGCATTAAAAGAAGACAAAAATGTATGTTACCAATTGAATGACATCTATCGCAGGATAAATCAATGTTAAAGTTTACATAGCTGGTCATATGTGGATGTTACATTCTACTTCATGGGTTGGTTATGTAGGCTTCTTCTAACCCATCGCTTTCTACTATATATAATAATACGATTCAATTATAAATTTACATTAAAAACCAAAGTCTATCAGAATTCCAGTCATTCCAATACATTTTATACCCCTTGATCTTCAAGAATAGGACTTAGAAATATGGAAGTATAGACAGGAGAAATTGTTTTACCTGAGCATGACCCCAAAACGAAGGACTTATTAGCCAGCCCGACTCTGTTGTTTAGGATTTTGTTGTCATGGAGGACTGATTGGGCTCATTGATTCATTGACTGTATGCTCTCGTCGGCTGGCCCTCACTACATATTCGTTGCCAGACCCACTGGTTTATTTGTACAAAAGTACAAATAAAGAAAAACCCTTGAATGAATAGGTGTGTTCAAACTTTTGACTGGTACTATATGTATATAATCTACATATCCAAAAATGGATGTAGCAACTACAGATTACCCCTTAAAATCTATCGAAAGTGTATGAGTTTGAGCATGTGTCCATGTGTCCATGTGTCCATGTGTCCATGTGTCCATGTGTCCATGTGTCCATGGGTCCATGTGTCCATGTGTCCATGGGTCCATGTGTCCATGTGTCCATGGGTCCATGTGTCCATGGGTCCATGTGTCCATGTGTCCATGGGTCCATGTGTCCATGGGTCCATGTGTCCATGGGTCCATGTGTCCATGTGTCCATGTGTCCATGTGTCCATGTGTCCATGGGTCCATGTGTCCATGGGTCCATGTGTCCATGTGTCCATGTGTCCATGTGTCCATGGGTCCATGTGTCCATGTGTCCATGGGTCCATGTGTCCATGTGTCCATGTGTCCATGTGTCCATGTGTCCATGTGTCCATGTGTCCATGGGTCCATGGGTCCATGTGTCCATGTGTCCATGTGTCCATGTGTCCATGTGTCCATGTGTCCATGTGTCAATTTCTTTTATCAGCATGAATTAGATTGAGCAATAAAAACCCTACTTTTATTCCATAGGCCGGGATCCTCACTGTGCAGATGTTGCAAGAGTGCATTTTTTAACTGGCTGGTTTCAAAACAATGATTGATAGCTATCATTATTGGGTTCAAATACACATTTCGATGTCTGAACAGCCATCCACAACAACCACAATCTGTAAGGCGCTAAATGAGAGAGCAGCAGTGTGATTCACATCAATGCGCTGTGTAGATATCAGGTGGTGAAATCCATATCGCCGTAGACTACACCACTACCGTCATCCTGACCTCCGAGCTGTTTATTTAAAAGTTGGATAATCTTTGGAGGCCGACAGCACCATCGGAAGACATAGCTTGGACTGTAGCCTACAAAAAGCTTATTCCTGCTCTTTTCCCGCGATCCATCAAACACATTTGGTGTTTCATCACAGTGGTCTCTGACTTGTGGTCAGACTCGCTCAGGTGAAACAATCTTAAACTTGTGCCTTTTTTCAATGCTGGTTTGAATGTCATTGAGAAAACAGAGAAATGTCAAAGATTATTTTTTTCTTGCAAACATCCTTTTTGAATTTAAAAGTAATCCTCGAAGTAATCATCTAGTTTTTATAAAGTATCAGTAATCTGATTACAATATTTTTTGCAGGTAACGTAACGGATTACAGTTACCGTTTTTTTGTATTCCCTTACATGTAACAGATTACATGTAATCCGTTACTCCCCAACCCTGGTCACAACCTAACCAAACAAATACGGACGTCCAGTTATTCGCCTTTCTTAACATCAATGATCTATGTTTAAATATATCCGTCTCAAAGGACCATGTTAAGAATTATTGGATTTCTGGTCTTAGAGAGTTTCCGCTCTCTCTCCCTTTCTCTCTCTCTCTCTCCCTGCCTTTCCCCATCTCTCTCTCCCTTTCTCTCTCTCTCTCCCTGCCTTTCCCCATCTCTCTCTCCATTTCTCTCTCTCTCTCTCCCTGCCTTTCCCCATCTCTCTCTCCCTTTCTCTCTCTCTCTCTCTCTCTCTCTCTCTCTCCCTGCCTTTCCCCATCTCTCTCTCCCTTTCTCTCTCTCTCCCTGCCTTTCCCCATCTCTCTCTCCCTTTCTCGCTCTCTCTCCCCATCTCTCTCCCCTCGCTCTCTCTCCCTTTCTCTCTCTCTCTCCCTGCCTTTCCCCATCTCTCTCTCCTCGCTCTCTCTCCCTTTCTCTCTCTCTCTCTCTCTCACTGCCTTTCCCCATCTCTCTCTCCCTTTCTTTCTCTCTCACTGCCTTTCCCCATCTCTCTCTCCTTGCTTTCTCTCTCTCCTTGCTTTCTCTCCCTCCTTGCTTTCTCTCTCTCTCTCTCTCTCTCTCTCTCTCTCTCTCTCTCTCTCTCTCTCTCTCTCTCTCTCTCTCTCTCTCTCTCTCTCTCTCTCTCTCTCTCTCTCTCTCTCTCTCTCTCTCTCTCTCTCTCTCTCTCTCTCTCTCTCTCCCTGCCTCTCTCCCTGCCTCTCTCCCTGCCTTTCCCAATATCTCTCTCTCCTCGCTCTCTCTCCCTTTCTCTCTCTCTCCCTGCCTTTCCCCATCTCTCTCTCCCCCTCTTTATCTCTTCTCTCTTCTCTACATCTCTTTCTTCTCTATCTCCGTCTTTCCCTTCTCTTCTCTCGCTCACTCTCTCTCTCTCTCTCTCACTCTCTTTCTCTCATTCCCCTGGTATTTTTTGGCAGTTAAGGTGGTAGTTGGACATGAAGCGTCCGGTCGGTGCAGCGAGGAGCGGAGCGGCGTTTACCTCCGATAGCTCCTTGATATCTCACATTTGTTTATTAAAGAACCAGCAGTGTGTGTGATTGTGCGTACATATTTTACTATATCAACTTAAATTCAGAAGTGAGAACATTTTGTCAGTCCTCACTTGTAAAAATTATATTTTAGGTTAAGGAGTTAGGTATAGGGTTAGGGTTAGGGTTCAAATTAGAGTTAGAGGTTAAATTTAGGAGTTAGGGTTTATAATAGGGTTAGGGTAAGGGTTAGGGTTAGGGTTAGGGTTAGGGTTAGGGGTTAGGGAAAATAGGATTTTGAATGGGAATCTTGTAGAACTCAAAGATTCCTAGATGCCCTTCCAGAATCTCTCCACCTACCCAAGGACATGGGAGGACAGAAATCAGTTAACCACCTAACCGAGGATCTAAATGTAACTTTACATAATACCCTAGATGCAGTTGCACCTCTTAAAAACAAAAAACATTTGTCAAAAAGAAATTAGCTCCCTGGTATACAAAAAATAACCGAGCCCTGAAGCAAGCTTCCAGAAAATTGGAAGGGAAATGGCGGTGCTGTCACGCCCTGACCTTAGAGCCTTTTTATGTTTCTATTTGGTTTGGTCAGGGTGTGATTTGGGGTGCGACAGTCCCCAGTCCAGCGACGGTCCCCAGTCCGGAGCCTCCAGCGACGGTCCCCAGTCCAGAGCCTCCAGCGACGGTCTCCAGTCCGGAGCCTCCAGCAACGGGTCTCCAGTCCGGCGCCTCCAGCAACGGGTCTCCAGTCCGGAGCCTCCAGCAACGGCTCTCCAGTCCGGAGCCTCCAGCAACGGCTCTCCAGTCCGGCGCCTCCAGCAACGGGTCTCCAGTCCGGCGCCTCCAGCAACGGGTCTCCAGTCCGGAGCCTCCAGCAACGGCTCTCCAGTCCGGCGCCTCCAGCAACGGGTCTCCAGTCTGGAGTCTCCAGCGACGGTCCCCAGTCCGGAGCCTCCAGCGACGGTCCCCAGTCCAGAGTCTCCAGCGACGGTCCCCAGTCCAGAGCCTCCAGCGACGGTCCCCAGTCCAGAGCCTCCAGCGACGGTCCCCAGTCCGGAGCCTCCAGCAACGGGTCTCCAGTCCGGCGCCTCCAGCAACGGGTCTCCAGTCCGGAGTCTCCAGCGACGGTCCCCAGTCCGGAGCCTCCAGCGACGGTCCCCAGTCCAGAGTCTCCAGCGACGGTCCCCAGTCCAGAGCCTCCAGCGACGGTCCCCAGTCCAGAGCCTCCAGCGACGGTCTCCAGTCCAGAGCCTCCAGCGACGGTCCCCAGTCCGGAGCCTCCAGCGACGGTCTCCAGTCCGCGACGAGGGTCCCCGCACCAGAGGTGCCACCAAAGTGGGGTGAGCCAGTGGTGGAGCGGGGTCTGCGTCCCGCACCTGAGCCGCCACCGCGGATAGATGCCCACCCGGACCCTCCCCTATAGGTTCAGGTTTTGCGGCCGGAGTCCGCACCTTTGGGGGGGGGGGGGGTACTGTCACGCCCTGACCTTAGAGCCTTTTATGTCTCTATTTGGTTTGGTCAGGGTGTGATTTGGGGTGGGCATTCTATGTTTTTGTTTTCTATGATTTTGTATTTCTATGTTTTGGCCGGGTATGGTTCTCAATCAGGGACAGCTGTCTATCGTTGTCTCTGATTGGGAACCATACTTAGGTAGCCCTTTTCCCTCCTTTCAGTGTGGGAAGTTAACTTTGTTTGTGGCACATAGCCCTTAAGCTTCACGGTTGTTTTGTATTGTTTATTGTTTTGTCGGCGTCATCACCTAATAAAGGGAATTTGTACGCTCACAACGCTGCGATTCGCTCTACTTCTTACGACGGCCGTGACAGGTGCACCAAACTGAAAGTCTTCCGACTACCTTGGAAAGACATTACCCTCACTGCAGCTCGATCAGCCTACTTTTCCAACCTGATTGAGGAGAATAAAAACAATCAAAAATTTATTTTTGATACTGTGCAAAGCTAACTAAAAAGCAGCATTCCCCAATTGAGGATGGCCTGCACTTCAGCACCAATGAATTAAAAAGCAAATTACGGACTCCTCTTTGAATATGCATATTTCTCCAAACCTCAGTTATCCCGAGTCTGCACAGAACTGCCAGGTCCAAGGATCAATGGAGACACTCCTGCATCTCATCTCATCTGCATCAATGGAGATGCAAATCCTGCATCTCATGACACATTCACGAAAAATAATCATGGCCTTTTAACCTTCCAGGTTCCTACTGGACCCTATTCTAACTAAACTACTGAAAGAGCTACTTCCTGGCACTCCTATGTTGAACATAATAAATGGCTCCCTATCCACCGGATGTGTAGCAAACTCACTGAAAGTGACAGGAACAAAGCCTCTCAAAAAAAAGGCCGAACCTTGACCTGGAACATTTTAAAAACTATCAGCCTATATCGAATCTCCCATTCCTCTCAAAAATGTCAAAACAAACTGTTTCGCAAGGAACTCTGAAGACAAACAATGTATACGAAACACTCAAGTCTGGATTTAGACGCCATCATAGTACTGAGACCGCATTTGTGAATCTGGCAAATTACCTTCTAATGGCATCAGACCAAGGCTCTCCATCTGTCCTTGTGTTCCTAGACCTTAATGCTGCTTTTGACACCATCGATCACCACAATCTTTTGAAGATATTGGAAACCCTAATTGGTCTACACGGACAAGTTCTTGCCTGGTTTAGATCTTATCTGTCGTAAAGATATCAGTTTGTCTCTGTGAATGGCTTGTCCTCTGACAAATCAATTGTACGTTTTGGTGTTCCTCAAGGTTCTGTTTTAGGACCACTATTGTCTTCTCTATATACTCTACCTCTTGGTGATGTCATTTGGAAACACAATGTCAACTTTCACTACTATGGGCACCACACACTGCTGTACATATCGTTACAACATGGTGATGCCCCAAAATTGCCTACCTTGGAAGCCTGTGTTTCAGACATAAGGAAGTGGATGGTGGAAAATGTTCTACTTTTAAACTCGGACAAAACAGAGATGCTAGTTCTATGTCCCAAGAAACAAAGGGATCTGCTGTTTGATCTCAAAATTCATCTTGATGGTTGTACAGTTGTCTCGATTAAAACTGTGAAGGACCTCGGCGTTACTCTAGACCCTGATCTCTCTTTTGACAAACATTAAGAATATTTCAAGGGCAGCTTTTTTCCCGTCTTCGTAACATTGCAAATATCAGAAACTGTTTATCCAAATTTTGCAGAAAAGCTAATCCATGCTTATGTCACTTCTAGATTAGACTATTGCAAAGCTCTACTCTCCGGCTACTTGGATAAAAGACTAAATAAAAGTCAGTTAGTGCTAAATACGGCTACAAGAATCTTGCTGGCTTCCTGTTAAGGCTACGGCTGATTTCAAGGTTTTACTGCTAACCTACATAGCATTACATGGCCTTGCTCCTACCTATCTTTCCAATTTGGTCCTGCTATACATAGCTGCACGTACGCTATGGTCACAAGAAGAAGCCCTCCGTATTGTCCCTAGAATTTCTAAGCAAAGAGCTGGAGGCAGGGCTTTCTCCTATAGATCTTAGTTTTTATGGAATGGCCTGCCTATCCATGTGAGAGACGCAGACTCGGTCTTAACCTTTACGTCTTTCTGAAAACTCATCTCTTCAGTAGGTCCTATGACTGAGTGTAGCCTGGCCAGGGGTGCGAAGGCGAACGGCAAGGCAATGGAGTGACGAACTGCCCTTGCTGTCTCTGCCTGGCCGGCTCCCCTCTCGCCACTGGGATTCACTGCCTCTGACCATATTGACCCTATTAAGGGGACTGAGTCACTGGCTTACTAGTGTTCTCCCATACCATCCCTAGGAGGGGTGCGTCATGTCGTGCCAGCCTTTTTTCACTGTATTTGACTTGAGTGGGTTTTGTCACTGACGTAATCTTCCTGTCTGGTATTGAGCCTTCTCGGGCTTTTGCAGTGGGGGAGATCTTCATCGGCTATACTCTGCCTTGTCTCAGGGTAGTAAGTTGGTGGTTGGTCTGTTGATATCCATGTAGTGGTGTGGGGTCTGTGCTTTGGAAAAGTGGGTGGGCTTATATCCTGCCTGGTTGGCCCTGTCCGGTAGTATCGTCCCCCGACCCCCCCCCCCCCCCCCCCCCCCCATAGTCAATGTGCCGGGGGGCTAGGGTCAGTCTGTCCTATCTGGTTTAATTCTCCTGTCTGATCTGGTGTAATTCTCCTGTCCTATCTGGTGTAATTATCCTATCTTGTCTGGTGTATTTCTCCTGTCTGGTCTGGTGTAATTCTTCTGTCTTATCTGGTGTAGTTATCCTGTCTTATCGGGTGTAGTTATCCTGTCTTATCGGGTGTAGTTCTCCTGTCCTATCTGGTGTAATTCTCCTGTCTTATCTGGTGTAATTCTCCTGTCTGATCTGGTGTAATTCTCCTGTCCTATCTGGTGTAATTATCCTGTCTTATGTGGTGTAATTATCCTGTCTGATCTGGTGTAATTATCCTGTCTTATCTGGTGTAATTCTCCTGTCTTATCTGGTGTAATTCTCCTGTCCTATCTGGTGTAATTCTCCTGTCTTATCTGGTGTAATTCTCCTGTCTTATCTGGTGTAATTCTCCTGTCTTATCTGGTGTAATTCTCCTGTCTTATCTGGTGTAACTCTCCTGTCCTATCTGGTGTAATTCTCCTGTCTTATCTGGTGTAATTATCCTGTTTTATCTGGTGTAATTCTCCTGTCTTATCTGGTGTAATTCTCCTGTTCTATCTGGTGTAATTATCCTGTCTTATCTGGTGTAGTTCTCCTTTCTGATCTGATGTCATGTGTGAACTGACATCAGATCATACTTCATGTGTGAAGTATGCTCCCTCTAATTCTCCAATCTCTCTCTCTCTACCCTCCTAGAGTACCTGAACCCTAGGACCATGCCTCAGAACTACCTGGCCTGACGACTCCTGGCTGTCCCTGTCCCCAGTCCACCTTGTTGTGCTGCTGCTCCAGTTTCAACTGTTTTGCCTGCAGCTATGGAACCCTGACCTGTTCACCGGACATGCTACCTTGTCCGATGAAGAGGACTGGCCACTCCTCAGAGCCTGGTTCCTCTCCAGGTTTCTAACTCAGTTCCTACCTTTCTAGGGACTTTTTCCCGAGCCACCATGCTTCTAAATTTATAAATACATTTGATTGAAATTTGATTGAATCAATTGTTGTTCCCCAAAAAGTCCTCACAAGAATAATAAGACACAGCTGTGACATACAGTGCTAGTCAAAAGTTTGGACACACCAACTCGTTTCACTATTTTATACATGGTAGAATATGAAATAGCACATATGGAATCATGTAGTAACCAAAACAGTGTTATTATAGTGTTAGTATAGTTATTATAATATTTATAATGTAGATTCTTCAAAATAGCCACCCTTTGCCTTGATGACAGCTTAGTCACCCTTTTCCTTGATGACAGCTTTGCAAACACTTGGCATTCTCTCAACCAGCTACACCTGGAATGCTTTGGAGTTCCGACATATGCTGAGGACTTGTTGGCTGCTTTTCCTTCACTCAAACCATCTCAATTGGGATGAGGTTGGGAAATTGTGGAGGCCAGGTCATCTGTTTCAGCACTCCATCACTCTCCTTCTTGGTCAAATAGCCCTTACTCAGCCTGGAGATGTGTTGGGTCATTGTCCTGTTGATAAACAAATGTTAGTCCCACTAAGCGCAAACCAGATGGGATGGTGTATCGCTGCAGAATGCTGTGGTAACCATGCTGGTTAAGTGTGCCTTGAATTCTAAATAAATCACAGACAGTGTCACCAGAAAAGCACCCCCACACCATCACACCTCCTCTTCCATGCTTCACAATGGGATCCACACATGCGGAGAACATCCGTTCACCTACTCTGCGTCTCACAAATGCAAGGCGGATGGAACAAAAAATCTCAAATTTGGCCTCATCAGACCAAAGGACAGATTTCCACCGGTCTAATGTCCATTGCTCGTGTTTCTTGGCCAAAGCAAGTCTCTTATTGGTGTCCTTTAGTAGTGGTTTCTTTGTAGCAATTCAACCATGAAGACCTGATTCACACAGTGTCCTCTGAACAGTTGATGTTGAAATGTGTCTGTTACTTGAACTCTGAAGCATTTATTTGGGCTGCAATTTCTGAGGCTTGTAACTCTAATGAGCTTATCCTCTGCAGCAGAGGAAACTCTGGGTCTTCCTTTCCTGTGGCAGTCCTCATGAGAGCTAGTTTCATCATAGTGCTTGATGGTTTTTGCGACTGCACTTTAATTTTTTGGGGGGGTTGACTGACCTTCTTGTCTTAAAACTTTTTAGGGATAGGAGACAGCATTTTCACTTTGGATGAATCGCGTGCCCATAGTGAACTGCCTCCTACTCTGTCCCAGATGCTAATATATGCATATTATTATTACTATTGGATAGAAAACACTCTGAAGTTTCTAAAACTGTTTGAACTATGTCTGTGAGTATAACAGAACTCATATGGAGGCAAACTTCCAAACAGGAAGTGGAAATTCTGGGGCTGGTTGATGTTAAACTCATCGTGTATTCACATCCCAGTAAGATATGGATCTGTTCGCACTTCCTACGCCTTCCACTAGATGTCAACCGTCAGTAGAACGTGGAATGAAGCCTCTAGTGTGATGTGGGGCCGGATGGCAGCTATTTGAGTCAGTGGTCTGGCAGAATGCTAGTTCCTGGTCATGCGCGCTAGTCATGATATGGCCATGTGTTCCATTACTCTGTAGACAAAAATGAATGCTCCGGTTGGAACGTTATTGGATATAAATGTTAACAACATCCTGAAGATTGATTCTCTACTTAATTTGACCAGTTTATTCGACCTGGAATATAACTTTTGAAGTTTTTGTCCGAGTTCGCCTAGACCGGCGCCAGCGTTTGGACATGTGAACTAAACGTGCTAGCAAAAGTAGCTAATTGGACACTAGTAATGGACATTATCGAACAAAACAACGATTTATTGTGGAACTAGGATTCCTGGCACTGCATTCTGATGAAAGATCATCAAAGGTAAGGGAATATTTATGATGTAATTTCGTATTTCTGTTGACTCCAACATGGCGGAGAAATGTTGTGTATTTCTGAGCGCCGTCTCAGATTATTGCATGGTATGCTTTTTCCTAAAGTTTAAAAAAAATATGACACAGTGGTTGCATTAAGAACAAGTGTATCTTTAATTATATGTAAAACATGTATCTTTCATCAAAGTTTATGATGAGTATTTCTGTTATTTGACGTGGCTCTCTGTAATTACTCCGGATATTTTGGAGGCATTTCTGAACATGGCGCCAATGTAAACCGAGATTTGTGGATATAAATATGCACATTATCGAACAAAACATAAATGTATTGTGTAACATGATGTCCTGTGAGTGTCATCTGATGAAGATTATCAAAGGTTAGTGATTCATTTTATCTCTATTTCTGCTTTTGTGACTCTATCTTTGGCTGGGAAAAATGGCTGTGTGTTTTTTGGATTTGGTGGTGATCTAACATAAATATATTTTGTGTTTTCGCTGAAAAACATTTTAAAAATCAGACACGATGGGTAGATTAACAAGATGTTTATCTTTCATTTGCTGTATTGGACTTGTTAATGTGTGAAAGTTACATACTGTATTTCAAAAAATTATTTTTTGAATTTCGCGCGCTGCCTTTTCAGCGGAATGTTGTGGGTGTTCCGCTAGCGGAACTCCTGGGCTAGAAAGGTTAAAGTAATGATGGACTGTCGTTTCTCTTTGCTTATTTGAGCTGTTCTTGCCATAATATGGACTTGGTCTTTTACCAAATAGGGCTATCTTCTGTATACCACCTTTACCTTGTCACAACACAACTGACTGGCTCAAACTCATTAAGAAGGAAAGAAATTCCACAAATTAACTTTTAAGAAGGCACACCTGTCAATTGAAATGCATTCCAGGTCCATACCTCATGAAGCTGGTTGAGAGAATGCCAAGAGGGTGCAAAGCTGAAGAATCTAAAATCTAAAATATATTTTGATTTGATTAACACTTATTTGGTTTCTACATGATTCCATATGTGTTATTTCATAGTTTTGATGTCTTCACTATTAATCTACAATGTAGAAAAAATTAAAAAATAAAGAAAAACCCTTAAATGAGTAGGTGTTTTAAAACCTTTGACTGGAACTTTAGCTCCCTCTCTCTTTCTCAGCTCAATTCAATTCAAATGACTTTATTGGGAAATATATGTTTTCATCACCAAGGCAAGTGAAATAGATAACAAATACAAGTTAAATAATCAATCCAAAATTTACTATAAACATTACACTCACAAAAGTTCCAAAAGAAGACATTTCAAATGTCATATTATGTCTATATACAGTGTTGTTACGATGTGCAAATAGTTAATGTACAAATTGGAAAATAAATAGACATAAATATGGGTTGTATTTACAATGGTGTTTGTTCTTCACTGTTTCCCCTTTTCTTGTGGTAACAGGTCACAAATCTTACTGCTGTGGGAGTTTATCAAAATTGGATTTGTTTTTGAATTCTTCTCTCTCTCTCTTTAAAAAAAACCTTTCTCTGGGTTCATAATCATAATCACCTCTCATCAAATAAACACACTCCCCTCCTTTTTCTATTGCTCACTTCTTCTACAACTAGTGTCTCTAGGCTCTCTCTTTCTCCACCCCCACTCTCTCTCCCCTCAGCATACCTCACTCGGAGCTAATGGAGGGAAAACAACGGCCTCATATCCCCCTCCCCCTGGAAATATGAAACTGACTATGATTAAATGATGAACTGTACAGTAGCACTACGCCTGATCCTTTGTTTGCTGGATTTATCACCACACAGTATAAAGAATGTGTGAAAACAGGAGAGGATAGAAGAGGGAGAAAGAGGAGGAATATAAGGAGGATGATGAGGAGGAGTTTGAAGAGGAGGAGGAGAGAAGAGAATAAAAGAGAAGTTTAAGAAAAGAGAGGAGGAAGAGGAGAGAAGGAAGAGGAGAAAGAGGAGAGGAGGAAGACGAGAGTAGGTAGAGGAGAGAGGAGGAAGAGGAGAGAAGGAACAGGAGGAAGAGGGGAGGAAGAGGAAAGGAGGAAGAGGAGATGAGCAAGAGGAGGATGAGGAGCAGAGGAAGCGGAAAGGAGGAAGAGGAGATTAGGAAGAGAAGAGAAGAGGAGGAAGAGGAGAGGAGGGAGGGGAGAGGAGGAAGGGGAGGAAGAGGAGAGGAAAAGAGGAGAGGAGGAAGAGGAGAGGAGGGAGGGGAGAGGAGGAAGGGGAGGAAGAGGAGAGGAAAAGAGGAGAAGGGGAGAGGAAAAGAGGAGAGGAGGAAGGGGAGGAAGAAGTAGAAGAGAAGAAGGGCAGAGGAGAGAACAGAACAGAAGAAGGGAGGATAGGAACAGAACAGAACAGAAGAAGGGAGGATAGGAACAGAACAGAACAGAAGAAGGGAGGATAGGAAAAGAGAGAGAGAACTCTGTATGAACTCAGTCCTCCTGACTCCAGTTCTGTGAATGAAAACAACAGCATTAATGAGAGACTCCCAGGCCCACAGATGTGTCTAACAGAAGTGTGTAAGTGTGTGTGTGTGTGTGTGTGTGTGTGTGTGTGTGTGTGTGTGTGTGTGTGTGTGTGTGTGTGTGTGTGTGTGTGTGTGTGTGTGTGTGTGTGTGTGTGTGTGTCATATACGGATGTAGCTCTAACAGACTTGGTTATCTGACAGAATACTGCTGTTGTAGGGGGCTTGTGAGCTCTATGGTACTCCCATACACACACATCTAAAAAACAGACATGTTTATGTTGTTTATGTTTAAGTGTTGATATTCCTAGAAGAAGTGTTGATATTACAATAATACATTTTGATAGTCCAACAGGAAGTGTTGATATTCCAACAGGAAGTGATGATATTCCAATAACAAGTGTTGATATTCAAATACGTGTTGATATTCTAATAAGAAATATGTGTGTGACTTTTGGGTGTCAGGGAAAATGTATGGAGTAAAAAGTACATTATTTTCTTTAGGAATGTAGTGAATTAATTGTAAAAGTTGTCAAAAATAAAAGGTAGGCAACAGCACAAGATCTGGGGAGGATGTCGGATTCTCTTGGACATTTCCAAAGGGGGAAAAAATTGTTCCGGGGAGGGCCCTCTTCAGACAGACAGCTCTCCCAACAAATCAAAAATTTGTGTAGACGGGACTTTAAAATGCAGAGTTTTGCAGGTTTATGCAAATTGACTTCAAGTAAAACGTCCCTATTTTACAGAGTAGTGTTTGTATGTGTGTGTGTCCATAAATTATTCAGAAATAAACAAATACGAAATAAAGAATGCATGGCGAGTATGACAAGCAAGCAACCAATGAGACTTAGAGATTTAAACATGGATCCAAAGACTTACAGATCAACTGATAAGACTTAAACACGGATCAGAAGAAATAAGACTTAAACACGGATCGGAAGAAATAAGACTTAAACACAGATCGGAAGAAATAAGACTTAAACACGGATCAGAAGAAATAAGACGTAAACACGGATCGGAAGAAATAAGACGTAAACACGGATCAGAAGAAATAAGACGTAAACACGGATCGGAAGAAATAAGACTTAAACACGGATCAGAAGAAATAAGACTTAAACACGGATCGGAAGAAATAAGACTTAAACACAGATCGGAAGAAATAAGACTTAAACACGGATCGGAAGAAATAAGACTTAAACACAGATCAGAAGAAATAAGACTTAAACACGGATCAGAAGAAATAAGACTTAAACACGGATCGGAAGAAATAAGACTTAAACACGGATCGGATGAAATAAGACTTAAACACAAATCGGAAGAAATAAGACTAAAACACGGATCGGAAGAAATAAGACTTAAACACGGTTCAGAAGAAATAAGAATTAAACACGGATCAGAAGAAATAAGACTTAAACACGGATCAGAAGAAATAAGACTTAAACACGGATCAGAAGAAATAAGACTTAAACACGGATCGGAAGAAATAAGACTTAAACACAGATCGGAAGAAATAAGACTTAAACACAGATCGGAAGAAATAAGACTTAAACATGGATCGGAAGAAATAAGACTTAAACACAGATCGGAAGAAATAAGACTTAAACATGGATCGGAAGAAATAAGACTAAAACACGGATCGGAAGAAATAAGACTTAAACACGGATCAGAAGAAATAAGACTTAAACACGGATCAGAAGAAATAAGACTTAAACACGGATCAGAAGAAATAAGACTTAAACACGGATCAGAAGAAATAAGACTTAAACAGGGATCGGAAGAAATAAGACTTAAACACGGATCAGAAGAAATAAGACTTAAACACGGATCAGAAGAAATAAGACTTAAACACAGATCGGAAGAAATAAGACTTAAACACGGATCAGAAGAAATAAGACTTAAACACGGATCAGAAGAAATAAGACTTAAACACGGATCAGAAGAAATAAGTCGTAAACGGATCGGAAGACTCGCGAGAGAATCCCGTCAGTCATTTCCAATTACGTCAAGGAGCTTTCATCTTCATAATATATTCATCCATCTGAGAGAGACAGACAGGGTCGAAGAACGTGGCAGCGGTAGGAGTTATGGATGATTTGGGATGATGGAGTTCTATCCATTAATTATTTAATGAGACACTTAGCCCTGAGAACTAGAACCTGCCCGAAAACTACAGTTACTAAGTTGCCTCAAGGAGTTATAGAATGTTCTCTGGCTTAGGTGTCATTCCAAATTCCAAATGACTCATTGAAAATTCGGATGGGCTGAAATATAAATGTCAGGAAGCTAAACCAGGGTGTCAAGCAGTAAGGCTGTATTTAAAAAAAATGCAATATCATCATGCAATCATCTTGTCACTTCTGATTAATCTTGGAGACCTTGAATGGCCCATTCTTACTAGTGCTAATATGACATTTGGTCGATGTGATGCTTTTAGGTACATTGATAATCAAAATTGGTTGAATCAACATTGTTTTGGCATTATTTCACCATATTACCTGATTCAAATTTTATCAGCTCGTTAACAAACATATATTTTTTTCAAATTTACTCAGCTTTCAACCAACAATATTTGATACCCCAAATTCAACTCAGGTTTTGTTTGTTTGCAAACTCAATCAAATCCGAATTCAAATTGGATGCTGATCAGACGTCTTTGCCCATTAGTGGGATATCTAACTGCTATACAGTAGTCTATTGGATGTATACCTCTGCTATACAGTAGTCTATTGGATCTATACCTCTGCTATACAGTAGTCTATTGGATTTATACCTCTGCTATACAGTAGTCTATTGGATTTATACCTCTGCTATACAGTAGTCTATTGGATTTATACCTCTGCTATACAGTAGTCTATTGGATTTATACCTCTGCTATACAGTAGTCTATTGAATGTATACCTCTGCTATACAGTAGTCTATTGAATTTATACCTCTGCTATACAGTAGTCTATTGAATTTATACCTCTGCTATACAGTAGTCTATTGGATTTATACCTCTGCTATACAGTAGTCTATTGAATTTATACCTCTGCTATACAGTAGTCTATTGAATTTATACCTCTGCTATACAGTAGTCTATTGAATTTATACCTCTGCTATACAGTAGTCTATTGAATTTATACCTCTGCTATACAGTAGTCTATTGAATTTATACATCTGCTATACAGCAGTCTATTGAATTTATACCTCTGCTATACAGTAGTCTATTGAATTTATACCTCTGCTATACAGTAGTCCATTGAATTTATACCTCTGCTATACAGTAGTCTATTGGATTTATACCTCTGCTATACAGTAGTCTATTGAATTTATACCTCTGCTATACAGTAGTCTATTGAATTTATACCTCTGCTATACAGTAGTCTATTGAATTTATACATCTGCTATACAGCAGTCTATTGAATTTATACATCTGCTATACAGCAGTCTATTGAATTTATACCTCTGCTATACAGTAGTCTATTGAATTTATACCTCTGCTATACAGTAGTCTATTGGATTTATACCTCTGCTATACAGTAGTCTATTGAATTTATACCTCTGCTATACAGTAGTCTATTGAATTTATACATCTGCTATACAGTAGTCTATTGAATTTATACCTCTGCTATACAGTAGTCTATTGGATTTATACCTCTGCTATACAGTAGTCTATTGGATTTATACCTCTGCTATACAGTAGTCTATTGGATTTATACCTCTGCTATACAGTAGTCTATTGGATTTATACCTCTGCTATACAGTAGTCTATTGGATTTATACCTCTGCTATACAGTAGTCTATTGAATTTATACCTCTGCTATACAGCAGTCTATTGAATTTATACCTCTGCTATACAGTAGTCTATTGGATTTATACCTCTGCTATACAGCAGTCTATTGGATTTATACATCTGCTATACAGTAGTCTATTGGATTTATACATCTGCTATACAGTAGTCTATTGAATTTATACCTCTGCTATACAGTAGTCTATTGGATTTATACCTCTGCTATACAGCAGTCTATTGAATTTATACCTCTGCTATACAGTAGTCTATTGGATTTATAAATCTGCTATACAGTAGTCTATTGGATTTATACCTCTGCTATACAGTAGTCTATTGGATTTATACCTCTGCTATACAGTAGTCTATTGAATTTATACCTCTGCTATACAGTAGTCTATTGGATTTATACCTCTGCTATACAGTAGTCTATTGAATTTATACATCTGCTATACAGTAGTCTATTGGATTTATACCTCTGCTATACAGTAGTCTATTGAATTTATACCTCTGCTATACAGTAGTCTATTGGATTTATACCTCTGCTATACAGTAGTCTACTGAATTTATACCTCTGCTATACAGTAGTCTATTGGATTTATACCTCTGCTATACAGTAGTCTACTGAATTTATACCTCTGCTATACAGTAGTCTACTGAATTTATACCTCTGCTATACAGTAGTCTACTGAATTTATACCTCTGCTATACAGTAGTCTATTGAATTTATACCTCTGCTATACAGTAGTCTATTGGATTTATACCTCTGCTATACAGTAGTCTATTGGATTTATACCTCTGCTATACAGTAGTCTATTGGATTTATACCTCTGCTATACAGTAGTCTATTGGATTTATACCTCTGCTATACAGTAGTCTATTGGATTTATACCTCTGCTATACAGTAGTCTATTGAATTTATACCTCTGCTATACAGTAGTCTATTGAATTTATACCTCTGCTATACAGTAGTCTATTGGATTTATACATCTGCTATACAGTAGTCTATTGAATTTATACATCTGCTATACAGTAGTCTATTGAATGTATACCTCTGCTATACAGTAGTCTATTGAATTTATACCTCTGCTATACAGTAGTCTATTGAATTTATACCTCTGCTATACAGTAGTCTATTGAATTTATACCTCTGCTATACAGTAGTCTATTGAATTTATACCTCTGCTATACAGTAGTCTATTGGATTTATACCTCTGCTATACAGTAGTCTATTGGATTTATACCTCTGCTATACAGTAGTCTATTGAATTTATACCTCTGCTATACAGTAGTCTATTGAATTTATACCTCTGCTATACAGTAGTCTATTGGATTTATACCTCTGCTATACAGTAGTCTATTGGATTTATACCTCTGCTATACAGTAGTCTATTGGATTTATACCTCTGCTATACAGTAGTCTATTGGATTTATACCTCTGCTATACAGTAGTCTATTGAATTTATACATCTGCTATACAGTAGTCTATTGGATTTATACCTCTGCTATACAGTAGTCTATTGGATTTATACCTCTGCTATACAGTAGTCTATTGAATTTATACCTCTGCTATACAGTAGTCTATTGAATTTATACCTCTGCTATACAGTAGTCTATTGAATTTATACCTCTGCTATACAGTAGTCTATTGAATTTATACCTCTGCTATACAGTAGTCTCCAGAAGGAGTTGAGACTAATTCTGACGTCGGTTATGTTGTGAATAAATAAGTGGATGAAAAGGCGAAGCTTCAAGGACAGAGGCGGCGAGGAGGCCTTGCTTTGATGTTTCCACGGCTCCGCCTCTGGAGGATTCACACACGGCAACGCACTGCAAGGTGCTGCAGTATCATCCTGGCTCTTGGCTCAGAGACAGACAGACAGACCGAGACAGACAGACAGACAGGACAGACAGGACAGACAGGACA
Organism: Salvelinus alpinus; assembly: GCF_045679555.1. Taxonomy (NCBI): domain Eukaryota; kingdom Metazoa; phylum Chordata; class Actinopteri; order Salmoniformes; family Salmonidae; genus Salvelinus; species Salvelinus alpinus. Next base: position 8,443,004 of record NC_092094.1, read on the forward strand.
GACAGACAGACAGACAGACAGACAGACAGACAGACAGACAGACAGACAGACAGACAGACAGACAGACAGACAGACAGACAGACAGACAGACAGACAGACAGACAATTGTATTTAGATGAAGGATATCTTTCTCTACAGCTTCTCGGGAGTGGTGTGATGTAATAATATCCGGGTTGTCCTCAGTCGGCACAAAATGGAGAAATATAACTGAGTGAATCAGGGTGGTACTATAAAATATTAAAAAATGTTTTGCTGCTGTGTGCCGTCATAAACACAACCCTGTTATGATTGGCCGACCAGGGAGGGGAAGAGAAGACAGAAACCAGCAAAACCTTTGGTTCATTAGTTAAAAAGTGTAGGGGAAGACTGTAGTGTAGTTTAGTCCTCTTGTGTGAACTACACTACACCTCTCTCTCTCTCTCTCTCTCTCTCTCTCTCTCTCTCTCTCTCTCTCTCTCTCAGGGGCTTTATTGGCATGGGAAGCATATGTTAACATTGCCAAAGCAAGTGAAGTAAATAATAAACAAAAGTTAAATAAACAATAAGAATTAACAATAAACATTACACTCACAGAAATCCAACAGGAATAAAGACATTACAAATGTCATATTATGTATATATACAGTGTTGTAACGATGTACAAATGGTTAAAGTACAAAAGGGAAAATAAAAAAACATAAATATGGGTTGTATTTAAAATGGTGTTTGTTCTTCACTGGTTGACCTTTTCTTGTGGCAACAGGTCACAAATCTAGCTGCAGTGATGGCACACTGTGGTATTTCACCCAATAAATATGGGAGTTGATCAAAATTGGGTTTGTTTGTAAATTCTTTGTGGATCTGTGTAATCTGAGGGAAATACGTGTCTCTAATATGGTCATACATTGGGCAGGAGGTTAGGAAGTGCAGCTGTTTCCACCTCATTTTGTGGGCAGTGTGCACATAGCCTGTCTTCTCTTGAGAGCCAGGTCTGCCTATGGCGGCCTTTCTCAATAGCAAGGCTATGCTCACTGAGTCTGTACATAGTCAAAGCTTTCCTTAAGTTTGGGTCAGTCACAGTGGTCAGGTATTCTGCCACTGTGTACTCTCTGTTTAGTGGCAAATAGCATTCTAGTTTGCTCTGTTTTTTTGTTAATTCTATCCAATGTGTCAAGTAATTATCTTTTTGTTTTCTCATGATTTGGTTGGGTCTAATTGTGTCGCTGTCCTGGGGCTTTGTGGGGTCTGTTTGTGTTTGTGAACAGAGCCCCAGGACCAGCTTGCTTAGGGGACTCTTCTCCAGGTTCATCTCTCTGTAGGTGATGGCTTTGTTATGGAAGGTTTGGGAATCGCTTCCTTTAGGTGGTTGTAGAAATTAACATCTCTTTTCTGGATTATGATAATTAGCGAGTATGTACACTGAGGATATCTTTGCAGAATTTTGTATACAGAGTCTCAATTAGGTGTTTGTCCCATTTTGTGAATTCTTGGTTGGTGAGCGGAACCAAGACCTCACAACCATGAAGGGCAGTGGGTTTTAAAGCTGATTCAAGTATTTTTAGCCAGATCCTACAGTGCCTTGCAAAAGTATTCACCTCCCTTGGCATTATTCCTATTATGTTGGATTACAACCTGTAATTTAAATAGATTTTTATTTGGATTTCATGTAATGGACATACACAAAATAGTCTAAATTGGTGAAGTGAAATGAACAATATAACTGTTTTCAAAAAGATATATATAAACAAAAAACAGAAAAGTGGTGTGTGCATATTTATTCACCCCCTTTGCTATGAAGCCCATAAATAAGATCTGGTGCAAACAATTACCTTCAGAAGTCACATAATTAGTTAAATAAAGGCGGCCGAATGCAATCTAAGTGTCACAGGATCTGTCACATGATCTCAGTATATATACACCTGTTCTGAAAGGCCCCAGAGACTGCAACACCACTAAGCAAGGGGCACCACCAAGCAAGCGGCACCATGAAGACCAAGGAGCTCTCCAAGGTCAGGGACAAAGTTGTGGAGAAGTACAGATCAGTGTTGGGTTATAAAAAATATCAGAACCTTTGAACATCCCACGGAGCACCATTAAATCCCTTATTAAAAAATTGAAAGAATATGGCACCACAACAAACCTGCTAAGAGAGGGCCAAAACTCACAGACCAGGCAAGGAGGGCATTAATCAGAGAGGAAACAAAGAGACCAAAGATAACCCTGGAGGAGCTGCAAAGCTCCACAGTGAAGATTGGAGTGTCTGTCCATAGGACCCCTTTAAGCCGTACACTCCACAGAGCTGGGTTTTACGGAGGAGTGGCCAGAAAAAGACATTGTTTAAAGAAAGAAATAGGCAAACAATGTTTATTGTTCGCCAAAAGCCATGTGGGAGAATCCCCAAACATATGGAAGAATGTACTCTGGTCAGATGAGACTAAAATTGAGCTTTTTGTCCATCAAGGAAAACGTCATGTCTGGCACAAACCCAACACCTCTCATCACCCCGAGAACACCATCCCACCATCATCAGCAGGGACTGAGAAACTGGTCAGAATTGAAGGAATGATGGATGGCGCTAAATACAGGGAAATTCTTGAGGGAAACCTGTTTCAGTCTTCCAGAGATTATAGACTGGGACGGAGGTTCACTTTCCAGCTGGACAATGACCCTAAGCATACTCCTAAAGCAACACTCGAGTGGTTTAAGGGGAAACATTTAAATGGCTTGGAATGGGCTAATCAAAGCCCAGACCTCAATCCAATTGAGAATCTGTGGTATGACTTAAAGATTGCTGTACACCAGCGGAACACGTCCAACTTGAAGGAGCTGCCTTGAAGAATGGGCAAAAATCCCAGTGGCTAGATGTGCCAAGCTAATAGAGACATACACCAAGAGTCTTGCAGCTGTAATTGCTGCAAAAGGTGGCTCTACAAAGTATTGACTTTGGGGGGGTGAATAGTTATGCACGCTCAAGGTCTGTTTTTTTTGTCTTATTTCACAAGAAAAAATATTTTGCATCTTCAAAGTGGTAGGCATGTTGTGTAAATCAAATGATACAAACCCCCTAAAAATCTATTTTAATTCCAGGTTGTAAGGCAACAAAACAGGAAAAATGCCAAGGGGGGTCAATACTTTCGCAAGCCACTGTAATTGGTATGTCAAATTTGATGTGCCTTTTGAAGGCATAGAAGGCCCTTCTTGCCTTGTCTCTCAGCTTGTTCACAGCTTTGTGAAGTTACCTGAGGTGCTGATGTTTAGGCCAAAGTACTGTATGTATCGTTTGTTGTGTGCTCAAGGGCAACGGTGTCTAGATGGAATTTGTATTTGTGGTCCTGGCAACTGGACCTTTTTTGGAACACCATTATTTTTGTCTGACTGAGAAATAACTGTCAGGGCCCATGTCTGACAGAATCTGTGCAGAATATCTAGGTGCTGCTGTAGGCCCTCCTTGGTTGGTGACAGAAGTACCAGATCATCAGGAAACAGTAGACATTTGACTTCAGATTCTAGTAGGGCGAGGCCGGGTGCTGCAGACTGTTCTAGTGCCCTCGCCAATGCATTGATATATATGTCAAAGAGGGTGGTGCTTAATCTGCATCCCTGTCTCACCCCACGTTCCTGTGGAAAGAAATGTGTGTGTTTCGTCAATTTTATCCGCACACTTGTTGTTTGTGTACATGGATTTTATAATGTTGTATGTTTTACGCCCAACACCACTTTCCATCAATTTGTATAGCAGATCCTCATGCCAAATTGAGTCAAAGGCTTTTTTTAAATCAACAAAGCATGAGAAGACATTGCCTTTGCTTTGGTTGGTTTGTTTGTTTGTCAATTAGGGTGTGCAGGGTGAACACATGATCTGTCGTATGGTAATTTGGTAAAACGCCAATTTGAAATTGGCTCAGTACATTGTTTTCACTGAGTAAATGTATGATTCTGCTGTTAATGATAATGCAGAGGCTTTTCCCAAGGTTGCTGTTGACGCATATCCCACGGTAGTTATTGGGGTCAAATTTGTCTCCACTTCTCTCTCTCTCTCTCTCTCTCTCTCTCTCTCTCTCTCTCTCTCTCTCTCTCTCTCTCTCTCTCTCTCTCTCTCTCTCTCTCTCTCTCTCTCTCTCTCTCTCTCTCTCTCTCTCTCTCCATTTCTGTCTCTCTCTCTCTCTCTCTCTCTCTCTCTCTCTCTCTCTCTCTCTCTCTCTCTCTCACCCTCACTCTCTCCATTTTTCTCTCTCTCTCCTCCTGAGGCATATCTTTTAATTAGAGGGAAGGAAGGAGAAGAGTGTGACGTCCCTCTCTGGAGTGATCAGAAGTCACACTTGAACTCTCCTCTCTTTTCTGCCTGAGAACCACTTCATTTTAATTTCCTTAATATCTTAACATGAAATTAATCTGCCTGCATCCCAAACGTCACCCTATTCCCTATATAGTGCACTACTTTTGACCAGGACCCTATAGAACCCTATTCCCTATATAGTGCACTACTTTAGACCAGAGCCCTATAGAACCCTATTCCCTATATAGTGCACTACTTTAGACCCTATAGAACCCTATTCCCTATATAGTGCACTACTTTAGACCCTATAGAACCCTATTCCCTATATAGTGCACTACTTTAGACCAGGGCCCTATAGAACCCTATTCCCTATATAGTGCACTACTTTAGACCCTATAGAACCCTATTCCCTATATAGTGCACTACTTTTGACCAGGACCCTATAGAACCCTATTCCCTATATAGTGCACTACTTTAGACCAGGACCCTATAGAACCCTATTCCCTATATAGTGCACTACTTTAGACCAGGACCCTATATAACTCTGTTCCCTACACAGTGCTCTACTTTTGATCAGGGCTCACAGGGAATAGTGTGCCCTTTGGAACACAGCCTATGTCTGCTGTTAAATGTAGAATCTCCCAAAGAGGACAGGACAGGAGATTAGTGAAGAAACTGAAGACGGGAGACAGAGGGACTATGTCCTTAGCTAACATCTAAATGATAATTTACTTGACATGCACTGTACTCACTCAATCACAGGAATCAAAGAGGTCAACGAACAGAACAACGGAGCCAAATAGCCCAAAAAAACGGGTCCAATTTAATCATGTCATCTCCCTCCCAGTCCAAGCCAAGGGATAGACCCTTGGTTTTGTGGTTTTGTCACGTATTCTCCGGTTTCTTACAGATTAGTTGTGAGCTATCCATCTATTAAACGGTGGAATGTTGAGTGTTAGCTTGCAGCCCAGTTTGTTTCACTTTGACAGATAGACAGTGGAAGTCAAATCACATGTACTGTATGTAACCTTACTGTTGGAAATCACATCACGCTATTCTGTCTTGGTGGACAAATCCAGCTCATGTGGTCTTCAGAATACACAGAAATGAACAGCCCTGGCTTGGATTGACCTGCAGACCACCAAGCGCTTTGACAGCAAACATGGTCGTTCTGATTCATAATCAATAAAACCGGGACAGCATCATCTCTTCTCTCAGTGAAGACGCAAAAAGATACACGCGTTAAATCTCAGATTATTAATGATATTATTCAGATTACAGTATACAGATAGAGGTGTACAAATACGGAATTTATGCATCTCTGGAATTATGATCATGGTGAAGCCCAATTCCTCTAACTGTGCCACACACTAAAGTGTCTACCCTTTTAATCTGGATTCCCTACCATGGTGCTATATACCAGGATTCCCTACCATGGTGTTATCTACCAGGATTCACTACCATGGTGCTATCTACCAGGATTCACTACCATGGTGCTATCTACCAGGATTCACTACCATGGTGCTATCTACCAGGATTCACTACCATGGTGCTATCTACCAGGATACACTACCATGGTGCTATCTACCAGGATTCCCTACCATGGTGCTATCTACCAGGATTCACTACCATGGTGCTATCTACCAGGATTCCCTACCATGGTGCTACCTACCATGATTCCCTACCATGGTGCTATCAACCAGGATTCCCTACCATGGTGCTACCTACCAGGATTCCCTACCATGGTGCTATCTACCAGGATACCCTACCATGGTGCTATATACCATGATTCACTACCATGGTGCTATACAGGTACCCCCCTGTATATAGACTCGTTATTGTTATTTTATTGTGTTACTTTTTATAATTTTTTACTTTAGTTTGTTTGGTAAATATTTTCTTAACTCTTCTTGAACTGCACTGTTGGTTAAGGGCTTGTAGTAAGCATTTCACGGTAAGGTCTACACTTGTTGTATTTGGCGCATGTGACAAATAAAGTTTGATTTTGATTTTGATCTATCTGTATTCCCTACCGCAGTGCTACTATTTACCATCTCAGCCTTCCAGTGGGAACTAGCTTCTAGTTCACTTCTAGTTAATCATTATCCAAGCTGATAAACTAGACTAGAGGATGGTAGCGTGAACACAGTTAGCGGTGTGTGTATGTTTGTGTGTGTGTGTGTGTGTGTGTGTGTGTGTGTGTGTGTGTGTGTGTGTGTGTGTGTGTGTGTGTGTGTATGTGTGTGTGAACAGAGTTAACCAGGCATGACAGATTGGCCTTGCCCTTGTTGTGCTCAGCAATGTTTACAGAAGCCCTCCATTTTACAGCCTCTGTCTGTATCAGTCGAGTGAGCTGTTATATGTGCAGATAATAACCTAGTATAGGGCCCACATTAAAACATTCACCCCCGGATTATCTACAGTGTTTATTAAGGTCACCGAGGACCAATGATTCTCAGGCCCGCTGGCCTGCTGTTGTTGTGCCGCAGAAGCCTAGAGGTTAGTGAGGCTTGCCTTTCAACTGGAATGGTTTGAATCCCAGTCAGGCTGTCAGAACGGACGAAATATTGCATGGGATTATATAGGTATTGTTATTGCCATCTCCTGCCATTGTGCCTTGAGCAAGGCACTTAACTCCAACACAATCTTCTTCTGTGTGTGTGTGTGTGTGTGTGTGTGTGTGTGTGTGTGTGTGTGTGTGTGTGTGTGTGTGTGTGTGTGTGTGTGTGTGTGTGTGTGTGTGTGTGTGTGTGTGTGTGTGTGTGTGTGTGTGTGTGTTGAGAACATTGTGTGCTTTAGGGGCCTGTTAACGCAGGACAAGGTACCAGAGAGAGAGAGAGAGAGAGAATGCCACGTGCCTGGCATAGCCCCCGGGTTGGTGTGCCAGCCAGAGATGTTATTGTGTATGTGTGTGTACACGTGCATGCATGTGTGCGTGCGTGCGTGTGGGTGGGTTTGTGAAATGTTCACTTAAAGGATGCTCTGACCATTTGGATGTATACCAAGAATCACTTGATGTTGAATTCATACCCTTTCCATTTGCCTTCTCCAATCCATAAAAACAGGACTTTTAAAAAGAAACAAACATCTGTAGGTGTGTTTGTCCAATTGCATACTATGACATAACTTAACTATCAACCCCTAAAGCTGATATGTTTAGCCAGGTGACCCGTGATACAGATCAGTATTTGACGTCCGTCCACACCTGAGGACGACGGGAGATGATGTGGAAATCGGCCTTTAGGGGCAACAGTGAACGCTGTTACCTTCAAGTAGGTTTGTATATTTGCTAAGGTATTCGGGATGGTGCTGCCTCTGTGCCTAAGGTTGCATGTTCAAATCCAGCAAAATATATATTTTTTTGTTTTAAGCTTATCCCAAACCTTAACCATTACCTTAAACATTCTGAGTTAATGCCTAAACTTAACCTTAAACACTTAGAAATTTGACGTTTGCGACAAATTTGAAATCGGACTTATGAGAAACATGGATGAATGACTCATTCTGATGTGAGACTGTGAGACCTGGTTGCAGCGGCATACTCAAATGACAGGACAAATGTTCCTCCATCTTTCCTTCATCTCTGATGGCGAGAGAGAGAAGGAGTGTGTTTGTACTGAGCCATGCTGGGTTGAACAACCTGCAGAGCCCCATGTACAGGACACTGATGGCCTCAGGCCTCAAGATCTCACACACACTTCTGATGACACGTGCTGCCATGTCTCAGACCACTTTTGATGACACGTGCTGCCATGTCTCAGACCACTTCTGATGACATGTGCAGCCATGTCTCAGACCACTTCTGATGACACGTGCTGCCATGTCTCAGACCACTTTTGATGACACGTGCTGCCATGTCTCAGACCACTTCTGATGACACGTGCTGCCATGTCTCAGACCACTTCTGATGACACGTGCTGCCATGTCTCAGACCACTTTTGATGACACGTGCTGCCATGTCTCAGACCACTTCTGATGACACGTGCTGCCATGTCTCAGACCACTTCTGATGACACGGGCTGCCATGTCTCAGACCACTTCTGATGACACGTGCTGCCATGTCTCAGACCACTTCTGATGACACGTGCTGCCATGTCTCAGACCACTTCTGATGACACGTGCTGCCATGTCTCAGACCACTTCTGATGACACGTGCTGCCATGTCTCAGACCACTTCTGATGACACGTGCTGCCATGTCTCAGACCACTTCTGATGACACGTGCAGCCTATAGTGCAGCCATGTCTCAGACCACTTCTGATGACACGTGCAGCCTATAGTGCAGCCATGTCTCAGACCACTTCTGATGACACGTGCAGCCTATAGTGCAGCCATGTCTCAGACCACTTCTGATGACACGTGCAGCCTATAGTGCAGCCATGTCTCAGACCACTTCTGATGACACGTGCAGCCTATAGTGCAGCCATGTCTCAGACCACTTCTGATGACACGTGCAGCCTATAGTGCAGCCATGCCTCAGTTGTATGATGAAGATGATGATTTCATTGTTGGTCATCATGGCTTTGCTTGTCTCTGTTTCAAATTCCTAGGGAGATGAAACCATTGGAGAAAAAACACTAGATTTCTTGAGTACCATATTAAATATTGTCTGCAATATGGTAACCAATGCTTTACCTGTATCATTCGTTGTATAGTAACAGCTTATGTGCTGTAGGTCGTTATTGTAAAAGAGAATGTGTGTTTAATCACTTTCCTGTACAATAAATAAACTCAAACGTGATGTGAATATGCTGCTCAAATGATTATGCACCAGTGACTTAAATTGGTCAGTAATTTAGTAATGTAATAACCATGCTCCTTCTCCCTAATACAGTACATTCCATTATTGGGCAGGCTGCAGTGAGTGATACAGATGTAGGATCTTAATTTGAGCCAGTTCGCTACAGCAGGAAAATAATCCTGCAGCAACAGGAAATGTAAATTATTATGTGAATTATAATGAATGGAAAGTGGAAATTACAAACTTTAGAAGCCTCTTTAAAACTCAAATAAACTACACATTTGCATTTCCTGCCAGGAAAATTCTCAGCAACAAAAGAGTGATAAAATTAAGATGCTACATCTGTATGGCTTCACTCCTTATCAGACTAGAAAAGCAGAGAAATAAAGTATGTTTACATCCCAAACGGGGATCCCGTTACATCCCTATTCCCTATGGGCCCTGGCTAAAAGTAGTGCACTACATAGGGCATAGGGTGCCATTTGGGATGCAAACACAGTTGAGAATCGTTATCAGGCTTTCTTTCAGAGAGATGAGAGTTATGGGCTCCCAGCTGATGTATAACCCTCTGAGAACAACACTATGAGGGTCGATGAGTTTACTGCTGCTATAGACAGATAAGGAAGCATGGGAAAAACAGATTCATCAACCACTTAAGAGTTTTATGGTTTTATTATGATGAAACTAGCTTGATCCAAGATCTGTTTTGTCCTGTCTTTCTAATTACTATGATTATATCGGAATGACAATGACTTTAGGAGTTGACTTATGCAGCATAAACATATCTGGGACCAGGCTAAGAGATTTCGTGACGTACACTGAGTTGCACTTAGTTTGATACTAAAGTATGTTTACAAGTGAATGTATCTGTTCATGCTGGTCCTCTCTTTTTTTTGGAGTAGTTCTCCATCTTTTTTTGACTTAAAACGTAATACGTGAATAATGAAATAAGACTAGCTCATAGTTAATGATCGACTATGCACCTGTGTATAGTGACTATTGAAGCCATTGATCAAATCAAATCACATTGTCACATGCGCCGAATACAACAGGTGAAAAACTTACTTACAGTGAAATGCTTAAAAGCCCTAAACCAAAAATGCAGTTTCAAGAAAATATCCCCCCAAAAAGTAAGAGATAACAATAGTGGGGCTATATACAGGGGGTACCGGTTCAGAGTCAATGTGGAGGCTATATACAGCGGGTACCGGTTCAGAGTCAATGTGGAGGCTATATACAGGGGGTACCGGTTCAGAGTCAATGTGGAGGCTATATACAGGGGGTACCGGTTCAGAGTCAATGTGTCAATGTGCGGGGGCACCGGTGTCGAGGTAATTGAGGTAATTATGTACATGCAGGTAGGGTTATTAAAGTGAGATGATAACAGAGAGTAGCAGCAGCGTGGTGGGTGGAATGGGGGTGGGGTGCAAAATAGTCTGGGTAGCCATTTGATTTGGTGTTCAGGAGTCTTATGGCTTGGGGGTAGAAGCTGTTTAGAATCCTCTTGGACCTAGACTTGGCATTCTGGTACCGCTTGCCGTGCTGTAGCAGAGAGAACAGTCTATAACTAGGGTGGCTGGAGGCTTTGATAAGCCTTCCCTTGACACCGCCTGGTATAGAGGTCCTGGATGGCAGGAAGCTTGACCCCAGGGATGTACTGGGCCGTATGCACTACCCTCTGTAGTGCCTTGCGGTCGGAGGGCAAAGCAGTTGCTATACCAGGCAGTGACGCAACCCGTCAGGATGCGCTTGATGGTGCAGCTGTAAAAGCTTTTCAGTCTCCTGAGGGGGAATAGGTTTTGTCGTGTCCTCTTCATGACTGTCTTGATTTGCTTTGACCATGTTAGTTTGTTGGTGATGTGTACTTGAACTTGAAGCTCTCAACGTGATCCACTACATCTCTGTCGATGAGAATGGGGGCGTGCTTGGTCCTCCTTTTCCTGTAGTGCACAAACATCTCATTTGTCTTGAACACGTTGAGGGAGAGGTTGTAGTGCTTGTCACCACACTGCCAGGTCTCTGACCTCCTCCCTGTCTCATCGGCAAACTTAATGATGGTGTTGGAGTTGCCTGGCCGTGCAGTCATGAGTGAACAGGGAGTACAGGAGGGGACTGAGCACCCACCCCTGAGGGGCCCCTGTGTTGAGGATCAGCGTGGTGGATGTGTTGTTACCTACCCTTACCACCTGGGGGCCCCCAGCGGTGATGAGCTTTGAGGGCACTATGGTGTTGAACGCTGAGCTGTAGTCAATGAATAGCATTCTCACATAGGTGTTCCTTTTGTCCAGGTGGGAAAGGACAGTGTGCAGTGCAATAGAGATTGCATCATCTGTATGTATGCAAATTGGAGTGGGTCTAGGATTTCTGGGATAATGGTGTTGATGTGAGCCATGACAAGCCTTTCGAACAACGAGAAAAAACAAACAAAATAGCACGATTGGTTGAGAGCCGATAAAATGGGAGCCCTACACTCCGGCGCCATCATAAGTCTACAGTAAAGGTTGGTACTGTCATTACAGCAAATACAGTGCCTTTGGCACCCTTGACTTTTCCCACATTTTGTTACTTTATTCTAAAAAAATTTTTTTTTTTATCCTCAGCAGTCTACACACAATACAAAGCGAAAACAGTTTTTTTGAAATTTTTGCAAAACAGAAATACCTTATTTACATAAGTATTCAGACTCTTTGCGATGAGACTCGAAATTGAGCTCAGGTGCATCCTGTTTCCATTGATCATCCTTGAGATGTTTCTCCAACTTGATTGGAGTCCACCTGTGGTTAATTCAATTGATTAGACATGATTTGGAAAGGCACACATCTGTCTATATAATGTCCCACAGTTGACAGTGCATGTCAGAGCAAAAACCAATCCATGAGGTCGAAGGAATTGTGCATAGAGCTCTGAGACAGGATTGTGTCGAGGCACAGATCTGGGGAAGGGTACCAAAACATTTCTGCAGCATTAAAGGTCCCCAAGAACACAGTGGCCTCCATCATTCTTAAATGAAAGAAGTTTGAAAACACCAAGACGCTTCCTAGAGCAATCAGGACTTTATGGTAGAGTGGCCAGACGGAAGCCACTTCTCAGTAAAAGGCACATGACAGCCCATTTGGAGTTTGCCAAAAGGCACCTAAAGAGTCTCAGACCATGAAAAACAAGATTCTCTGGTCTGATGAAACTAAGATTGAACGCTTTGGCCTGAATGCCAAGCGTCACATCTGGAGGAAACTGGGCACCACCCCTATGGTGAAGCATGGTGGTGGCAGCATCATGCTGTGGGGATGTTTTTCAGTGGCAGGGATTGGGAGACTAGTCAGGATCGAAGAAAAGATTAATGGTGCAAAGTACAGCGTGATCCTTGATGATAACTTGCTCCAGAGCACTCAGGACCTCAGACTCGGGCAGGAGTTCACCTTCCAACAGGACAACATCCCTAACACACAGCCAAGACAACGCAGGAGTGGCTTCGGGACAAGTCTCTGAATGTCCATGAGTGGCCAAACCAGACCCCGGACTTGAACCCGATCAAACATCTCTTGAGAGATCTGAAAATAGCTTGAGAGGATCTGCAGAGAAGAATGGGATAAACTCCTCAAATATAGATGTGCTAAGCTTGTAGCGTCATACTCAAGAGGACTTGAGGCTCTAATCGCTGCCAAACGGGCTTCAACAAAGAACTGAGTAAAGGGTCTGAATACTTATGTAAATGTGATATTTCAGTTATTTAATTTAAAAATTTGGCAAAATAAATTAAAAACTGTGTCTGCTATATCTACACACAATATGTCTGCTATATCTACACACAGTATGTCTACTTTATCTACACACAGTATGTCTGCTATATCTACACACAATGTGTCTGCTATATCTACACATAATGTGTCTGCAATAACTACACACAGTATGTCTGCTATATCTACACATAATGTGTCTGCTATATCTACACACAGTAACATTGGACTCTATAATCTATCATTGTGTGGCCAACTGCACATCAAAGGTAAAGGGACATCAAAGGGACTTCTACCAATCAGATATGAGGTCAATATATTACAAAGCAACTATCAGGGTTATGGTCAATTTCACTTCATTTCAGACAGTTTACTTCTGAGTTGACAGACTTGAAATGGAATTGACCTCAACTCTGAATTGACCTCAACAGCCATATGATTTACACACAGAATACTGACTGAACCATGGGATTTAAACATCGGTTAAAAGGGACATGAGAGATGCAATGTGTGTGTGTGTGTGTGTGTGTACCAGGGGAGGCTGCTGAGGGGAGGACGGCTCATAATAATGTCTGGAACGGAGCGAATGGAATGGCATCAAACACATGGAAACCATGGAAACCATGTGTTTGATGTATTTAATACCATTCCACTGATTCCGCTCCAGCCATTACCACGAGCCCTTCCTCCCCAATTAGGGTGCCACCAACCTCCTGTGGTGTATACGCATGCACACACCCACGTCTGTGTGTTTGAGTGTACCTGTGTGTGTGTGTTTGTGTGTGTGTGTGTGTGTGTGTGTGTGTGTGTGTGTGTGTGTGTGTGTGTGTGTGTGTGTGTGTGTGTGTGTGTGTGTGTGTGTGTGTGTTTGTGTGTGTGTGTGTGTGTGTGTGTGTGTGTGTGTGTGTTTGAGTGTGTGTGTGTGTATATGTGTGGTGCACGTTTGGCAACATCAACCAGCTGTCATGCTGTAGTGATTGCTCCTCCTGCAGCGCTGGCTGCCGAGCATCATGGGAGTTGAACAGGGTCTGAGCACAGATGAAAGACAGTTTTCTTAGAAGAAGTTAGCATCATCTCGCTACTTTGTCCCTTAGGGCAACAGTGACCGTACCTAAGGCCATCCTAGTCTGTCCATGACATACTGTACTACCTCAGGCTTGTAGTCTTCTTTGTTGTTTCGTCCAACCAATCACAGTAGTCCTTGTCATCTTCTTTGTTGTTTCGTCCAACCAATCACAGTAGTCCTTGTCATCTTTGTTGTTTCGTCCAACCAATCACAATAGTCCTTGTCATCTTATTTGTTGTTTCGTCCAACCAATCACAGTAGTCCTTGTCATCTTTGTTGTTTCGTCCAACCAATCACAATAGTCCTTGTCATCTTCTTTGTTGTTTCGTCCAACCAATCACAGTAGTCCTTGTCATCTTTGTTGTTTCGTCCAACCAATCACAGTAGTCCTTGTCATCTTTGTTGTTTCGTCCAACCAATCACAATAGTCCTTGTCATCTTATTTGTTGTTTCGTCCAACCAATCACAGTAGTCCTTGTCATCTTTGTTGTTTCGTCCAACCAATCACAATAGTCCTTGGCATCTGGCTTGTCAAGGAAGGACATGAAAAACAAGTTCAAGCGTTACCCACAACCGATCTGTCCAGGACACTTCCAACTTAACTTTCACCATACTCTCTTCATGACATACAGTGCTTCTTCAAACTTTTTTTATTTAACTAGGCAAGTCAGTTTTAAGAACAAATTCTTATTTTCAATGACGGCCTAGGAACAGTGGGTTAACTGGTCTAGGAACAGTGGGTTAACTGGTCTAGGAACAGTGGGTTAACTGGTCTAGGAACAGTGGGTTAACTGGTCTAGGAACAGTGGGTTAACTGGTCTAGGAACAGTGGGTTAACTGCCTTGTTCAGGGGCAGAATGACAGATTTTTACCTTGACAGCTCAGGGATTCGATCTTGCAACTTTTCAGTTACTGGACCAACACTTTAACCACTAGGCTACCTGCCGCCCCTCCACTCTAACCACTAGGCTACCTGCCGCCCCTCCACTCTAACCACTAGGCTACCTGCCGCCCCTCCACTCTAACCACTAGGCTACCTGCCGCCCCTCCACTCTAACCACTAGGCTACCTGCCGCCCCTCCACTCTAACCACTAGGCTACCTGCCGCCCCTCCACTCTAACCACTAGGCTACCTGTCGCAGCTCCACTCTAACCACTAGGCTACATGCCGCCCCTCCACTCTAACCACTAGGCTGCATGCCGCCCCTCCACTCTAACCACTAGGCTACCTGCCGCCCCTACACTCTAACCACTAGGCTACCTGCCGCCCCTCCACTCTAACCACTAGGCTACCTGCCGCCCCTCCACTCTAACCACTAGGCTACCAGCCGCCCCTCCACTCTAACCACTAGGCTACCTGCCGCCCCTCCACTCTAACCACTAGGTTACCTGCCGCCCCTCCACTCTAACCACTAGGCTACCTGCCGCCCCTCCACTCTAACCACTAGGCAACCTGCCGCCCCTCCACTCTAACCACTAGGCTACCTGCCGCCCCTCCACTCTAACCACTAGGCTACCAGCCGCCCCTCCACTCTAACCACTAGGCTACCTGCCGCCCCTCCACTCTAACCACTAGGCTACCTGCCGCCCCTCCACTCTAACCACGAGGCTACCTGCCGCCCCTCCACTCTAACCACTAGGCTACCTGCCGCCCCTCCACTCTAACCACTAGGCTACATGCCGCCCCTCCACTCTAACCACTAGGCTACCTGCCGCCCCTCCACTCTAACCACTAGGCTACCTGCCGCCCCTCCACTCTAACCACTAGGCTACCTGCCGCCCCTCCACTCTAACCACTAGGCTACCTGCCGCCCCTCCACTCTAACCACTAGGCTACCTGCCGCCCCTCCACTCTAACCACTAGGCTACCTGCCGCCCCTCCACTCTAACCACTAGGCTACCTGCCGCCCCTCCACTCTAACCACTAGGCTACCTGCCGCCCCTCCACTCTAACCACTAGGCTACCTGCCGCCCCTCCACTCTAACCACTAGGCTACATGCCGCCCCTCCACTCTAACCACTAGGCTACCTGCCGCCCCTCCACTCTAACCACTAGACTTCCTGCCGCCCCTCCACTCTAACCACTAGGCTACATGCCGCCCCTCCACTCTAACCACTAGGCTACCTGCCGCCCCTCCACTCTAACCACTAGGCTACATGCCGCCCCTCCACTCTAACCACTAGGCTACCTGCCGCCACTCCACTCTAACCACTAGGCCACCCAGTCTTGAAGAGGTCATCTTCCTTGTTGACAACTCTTCACAACCTGATCCAATCCCAGTCGTTGTTTTGTAACCCACCACTATAGTTCTTGTCAAATCATCTGGCGTCTTCTCAAATAAGGACAGATTAAAGACAATGTTCAAGCATCATAGAAGAAGTTACCACTTAAAGACGTTTCCCAATCTCAACCACCTCAAAACCTGATACAAGACGTTTCCCAATCCCAACCACCTCAAAACCTGATACAAGACGTTTCCCAATCTCAACCACCTCAAAACCTGATGCAAGACGTTTCCCAATCTCAACCACCTCAAAACCTCATGCAAGACGTTTCCCAATCCCAACCACCTCAAAACCTGATACAAGACGTTTCCCAATCTCAACCACCTCAAAACCTGATGCAAGACGTTTCCCAATCTCAACCACCTCAAAACCTGATACAAGACGTTTCCCAATCTCAACCACCTCAAAACCTGATGCAAGACGTTTCCCAATCCCAACCACCTCAAAACCTGATGCAAGATGTTTCCCAATCCCTACCACCTCAAAACCTCATGCAAGACGTTTCCCAATCCCAACCACCTCAAAACCTCATGCAAGACGTTTCCCAATCCCAACCACCTCAAAACCTGATACAAGACGTTTCCCAATCCCTACCACCTCAAAACCTCATGCAATACGTTTCCCAATCCCAACCACCTCAAAACCTGATACAAGACGTTTCCCAATCTCAACCACCTCAAAACCTGATGCAAGACGTTTCCCAATCCCAACCACCTCAAAACCTGATGCAAGACGTTTCCCAATCTCAACCACCTCAAAACCTGATACAAGACGTTTCGCAAACCCTACCACCTCAAAACCTCATGCAAGACGTTTCCCAATCCATACCACCTAAAAAACCTCATGCAAGACGTTTCCCAATCCCTACCACCTCAAAACCTGATACAAGACGTTTCCCAATCCCAACCACCTCAAAACCTGATACAAGACGTTTGCCAATCTCAACCACCTCAAAACCTGATGCAAGACGTTTCCCAATCTCAACCACCTCAAAACCTGATACAAGACGTTTCCCAATCTCAACCACCTCAAAACCTCATGCAAGACGTTTCCCAATCTCAACCACCTCAAAACCTGATGCAAGACGTTTCCCAATCCCTACCACCTCAAAACCTCATGCAAGACGTTTCCCAATCCCAACCACCTCAAAACCTCATGCAAGACGTTTCCCAATCCCAACCACCTCAAAACCTGATACAAGACGTTTCCCAATCCCTACCACCTCAAAACCTCATGCAAGACGTTTCCCAATCCCAACCACCTCAAAACCTGATACAAGACGTTTCCCAATCTCAACCACCTCAAAACCTGATGCAAGATGTTTCCCAATCCCAACCACCTCAAAACCTGATGCAAGACGTTTCCCAATCTCAACCACCTCAAAACCTGATACAAGACGTTTCCCAATCCCTACCACCTCAAAACCTCATGCAAGACGTTTCCCAATCCATACCACCTCAAAACCTGATGCAAGACGTTTCCCAATCCCTACCACCTCAAAACCTGATACAAGACGTTTCCCAATCCCAATCTCAACCACCTCAAAACCTGATGCAAGACGTTTCCCAATCCCAACCACCTCAAAACCTGATACAAGACGTTTCCCAATCCCAATCTCAACCACCTCAAAACCTGATGCAAGACGTTTCCCAATCCCAATCTCAACCACCTCAAAACCTGATGCAAGACGTTTCCCAATCCCTACCACCTCAAAACCTGATGCAAGACGTTTCCCAATCCCAATCTCAACCACCTCAAAACCTGATGCAAAACGTTTCCCAATCTCAACCACCTCAAAACCTGATGCAAGACGTTTCCCAATCCCTACCACCTCAAAACCTGATACAAGACGTTTCCAAATCCCAATCCTAACCACCTCAAAACCTGATACAAGACGTTTCCCAAATTTCAACCACCTCAAAACCTGATGCAAGACGTTTCCCAATCCCAACCACCTCAAAACCTGATGCAAGACGTTTCCCAATCCCTACCACCTCAAAACCTCATGCAAGACGTTTCCCAATCCCAACCACCTCAAAACCTCATGCAAGACGTTTCCCAATCCCAACCACCTCAAAACCTGATACAAGACGTTTCCCAATCCCTACCACCTCAAAACCTCATGCAAGACGTTTCCCAATCCCAACCACCTCAAAACCTGATACAAGACGTTTCCCAATCTCAACCACCTCAAAACCTGATGCAAGACGTTTCCCAATCCCAACCACCTCAAAACCTGATGCAAGACGTTTCCCAATCTCAACCACCTCAAAACCTGATACAAGACGTTTCGCAAACCCTACCACCTCAAAACCTCATGCAAGACGTTTCCCAATCCATACCACCTCAAAACCTCATGCAAGACGTTTCCCAATCCCTACCACCTCAAAACCTGATACAAGACGTTTCCCAATCCCAACCACCTCAAAACCTGATACAAGACGTTTCCCAATCTCAACCACCTCAAAACCTGATGCAAGACGTTTCCCAATCTCAACCACCTCAAAACCTGTTACAAGACGTTTCCCAATCTCAACCACCTCAAAACCTGATGCAAGACGTTTCCCAATCTCAACCACCTCAAAACCTGATACAAGACGTTTCCCAATCTCAACCACCTCAAAACCTCATGCAAGACGTTTCCCAATCCCAACCACCTCAAAACCTCATGCAAGACGTTTCCCAATCCCAACCACCTCAAAACCTGATACAAGACGTTTCCCAATCCCTACCACCTCAAAACCTCATGCAAGACGTTTCCCAATCCCAACCACCTCAAAACCTGATACAAGACGTTTCCCAATCTCAACCACCTCAAAACCTGATGCAAGATGTTTCCCAATCCCAACCACCTCAAAACCTGATGCAAGACGTTTCCCAATCTCAACCACCTCAAAACCTGATACAAGACGTTTCCCAATCCCTACCACCTCAAAACCTCATGCAAGACGTTTCCCAATCCATACCACCTCAAAACCTGATGCAAGACGTTTCCCAATCCCTACCACCTCAAAACCTGATACAAGACGTTTCCCAATCCCAATCTCAACCACCTCAAAACCTGATGCAAGACGTTTCCCAATCCCAACCACCTCAAAACCTGATACAAGACGTTTCCCAATCCCAATCTCAACCACCTCAAAACCTGATGCAAGACGTTTCCCAATCTCAACCACCTCAAAACCTGATGCAAGACGTTTCCCAATCCCTACCACCTCAAAACCTCATGCAAGACGTTTCCCAATCCCAATCTCAACCACCTCAAAACCTGATGCAAAACGTTTCCCAATCTCAACCACCTCAAAACCTGATGCAAGACGTTTCCCAATCCCTACCACCTCAAAACCTGATACAAGACGTTTCCAAATCCCAATCCTAACCACCTCAAAACCTGATACAAGACGTTTCCCAATTTCAACCACCTCAAAACCTGATGCAAGACGTTTCCCAATCCCAACCACCTCAAAACCTGATGCAAGACGTTTCCCAATCCCTACCACCTCAAAACCTCATGCAAGACGTTTCCCAATCCCAACCACCTCAAAACCTCATGCAAGACGTTTCCCAATCCCAACCACCTCAAAACCTGATACAAGACGTTTCCCAATCCCTACCACCTCAAAACCTCATGCAAGACGTTTCCCAATCTCAACCACCTCAAAACCTGATGCAAGACGTTTCCCAATCCCAACCACCTCAAAACCTGATGCAAGACGTTTCCCAATCTCAACCACCTCAAAACCTGATACAAGACGTTTCGCAAACCCTACCACCTCAAAACCTCATGCAAGACGTTTCCCAATCCATACCACCTCAAAACCTCATGCAAGACGTTTCCCAATCCCTACCACCTCAAAACCTGATACAAGACGTTTCCCAATCCCAACCACCTCAAAACCTGATACAAGACGTTTCCCAATCTCAACCACCTCAAAACCTGATGCAAGACGTTTCCCAATCTCAACCACCTCAAAACCTGATACAAGACGTTTCCCAATCTCAACCACCTCAAAACCTGTTGCAAGACGTTTCCCAATCCCAACCACCTCAAAACCTGATGCAAGACGTTTCCCAATCCCTACCACCTCAAAACCTCATGCAAGACGTTTCCCAATCCCAACCACCTCAAAACCTCATGCAAGACGTTTCCCAATCCCAACCACCTCAAAACCTGATACAAGACGTTTCCTAATCTCAACCACCTCAAAACCTCATGCAAGACGTTTCCCAATCCCTACCACCTCAAAACCTGATACAAGACGTTTCCCAATCCCAACCACCTCAAAACCTGATGCAAGATGTTTCCCAATCCCAACCACCTCAAAACCTGATGCAAGATGTTTCCCAATCCCAACCACCTCAAAACCTGATGCAAGACATTTCCCAATCCCAACCACCTCAAAACCTGATGCAAGACATTTCTCAATCCCAACCAACCACTTCTTAGCATTTCTTCTATCTAGTGTCTTGTCATCACAGTCACATTTTTAAAGGAGGCTTCATGAAAGAGAGAATTACATTCTGTAGATCAGAAGCCAAGAGCCCTGCTCTGAAGAAATGAGCCCTGCTCTGAGGGAAGCCCCCACATTCTCCTCTTTCAAAGCAGCTGCTGTAGTGGCTAATTAGGCTACAGAGACTAAACTTCAGACAGCATGTCAACCATGAAACCAAGCAGGGGCTGCAACCCCTTTCTAGTGCACCACTTTTGACTGGGGCCCATAGGGCCATGGACAAAAGTGTTGCACAATATAAGGAATAGGGTGCCATTTTGGGAATCACACGGTATGTCAGCCATGATTGATTGATAGATTTAAAAAACAAAACAATGCCATTTAAAAAAAACACATATACTCACAGTATATATAGTACTTAAAAAAAAAGAAATGTGACAGGAATAACACAGTAAATTCAGAGATGTATTTCCAATGTGTTCCCTACAG
Source organism: Salvelinus alpinus (assembly GCF_045679555.1). NCBI lineage: Eukaryota > Metazoa > Chordata > Actinopteri > Salmoniformes > Salmonidae > Salvelinus > Salvelinus alpinus. The sequence continues at coordinate 8,464,025 of NC_092094.1, forward strand.
TGCATGGAGAAAAACAAACAACACATTTCAATTAAGATGAGGGAAATTGAACCCCTCTCTAGTTGGCTTCAGATGATGAAAAGGCTGGGAGTTGAGGCAGTTTCGATTGGAAATCAAGTGTAGTTTCTGCGGCGGGGGGTGGGGGGGGGTATCGATGGTACAGCCAGAGAGGGGGGGGGGGGCATCGATGGTACAGCCAGAGAGGGGGGGGGGGGCATCGATGGTACAGCCAGAGAGGGGGGGGTAGATGGTACAGCCAGAGAGGGGGGGGGGGTCATCGATGGTACAGCCAGAGGGGGGGGTAGATGGTACAGCCAGAGGGGGGGGGGGGGGGGGTAGATGGTACAGCCAGAGAGGGGGGGGGGTTGATGGTACAGCCAGAGAGGGGGGGGGGGGTAGATGGTACAGCCAGGGAGGGGGGGGGGGGGGGTAGATGGTACAGCCAGAGAGGGGGGGGGGGTAGATGGTACAGCCGGAGAGAAACAAAGACAGTCTGACAAACAGGCCCGGAGCGCTTCATCAGTGCACAACATCTGCTTCTCCGCAGGTCAGTTCCTCCGCAGGTCAGTTCCTCCGCAGGTCAGTTCCTCCGCAGGTCAGTTCCTCCGTAGGTCAGTTCCTCCGCAGGTCAGTTCCTCCGTAGGTCAGTTCCTCCGCAGGTCAGTTCCTCCGTAGGTCAGTTCCTCCGTAGGTCAGTTCCTCCGTAGGTCAGTTCCTCCGTAGGTCAGTTCCTCCGTAGGTCAGTTCCTCCGCAGGTCAGTTCCTCCGTAGGTCAGTTCCTCCGTAGGTCAGTTCCTCCGTAGGTCAGTTCCTCCGTAGGTCAGTTCCTCCGTAGGTCAGTTCCTCCGTAGGTCAGTTCCTCCGTAGGTCAGCTCCTCCGTAGGTCCCGCTCCTCCGTAGATCAGTTCCTCCGTAGGTCAGTTCCTCCGGCAGGTCAGTTCCTCCGTAGGTCAGTTCCTCCGTAGGTCCCGCTTCTCCGGCAGGTCAGTTCCTCCGTAGGTCAGCTTCTCCGTAGGTCAGGTGCTCCGTAGGTCCCGCTCCTCCGTAATCAAATCTAACCTTATTTAAAGTGCATCTAAAGATTGATTATATTATATTTAGCCCTATTCTTATCTTAAGATGAAGATTTGAATCGAACATATCAATTCATAATTTGTAGACAAAATGGATATTGAATTGTCTTTGGTTGTCAACACAACCAAATATTTAACTAGGCAAGTCAGTTAAGAACAAATTCTTATTTTCAATGACGGTCTAGTGGGTTAACTGCCTTGTTCAGGGGCAGAACGACAGATTTGTATCTTGTCAGCTCGGGGATTTTAACTTGCAACATTTCGGATACTAGTCCAACACTCTAACCACTAGGCTACCCTGCCGCCCCATATCAACATTGGATGGAGCTGTTTCTTCTGCTTGGATAGTTCCATCTGTGCCACTGACTGAGTCTGGCTTTAATTCCAGTTTGTCTACAAATGAATCATTGATATGTTGGATTAACGTATCCATCTCAACCTAAAATCAAAATTGGTTGAGATTAAGTGGTTGAGATTAAACTTTCCAAGTGTGAATGAATAATCCTTTTCATACTTTATAATATGTCCAGTGTTAAGTTCTAATTCTCAGAGTAAAAAACTCTACGGACACTATGAAAGCTTAAACCAAGTTTAATTCTTCCCAGAGGATCAATACAGCTGCATTAGACAAAACATGTTTCAACCAACACGAGTAAATATACTCCAATTTAGATGCACTCCTCCTTCTCTCCAACCCTTACATCGTTTATGGTTCGACAGGAAGACGAAGTGATGGGGTCATAAACCACTCCTCCTCCCTTAAAGTGACCTTACCTGACCTCAACACCCTTGATGCCTAATCCAAAGCTCTCCACCTGTATCACCTATAGCAATCATGTGACTGCCTCCCCTCTACCCAACGCATTCCAAATCCATCTGGCTCCTACAGATAACCATTAAACCAGTGTGAAAACCAGTCTCTATCACTCCTCATATACTATAGTATTACTCCTGATCTATCATGTCTCTAGTATAACAATGTTCCAAGTTTAACCCAGAATCGAACACCATATAAATCTATATCTGTTCTAGGAACATATACCCAAAATATTTCACCTTCTTAATTACTTTGCCAAACATTGTATTCCCGTTTGAACATTGTTGTGCTTTTAAATGTTTGAAAGGGCAGTGATAACACTTTGAGATGACCAAATATTGTTTATGCATTGGAATTTGTTTGTGGTTTTAGATGGTTGAAAGCATAGTGATAACACATTGGGAATTTAACAAACTTCTAGCATCCTTTTTGAGTGGGTGAATAAACCAAATATTACCCACATGTCCACATTGAAATGGCGTGGTGTGCCCAGTGGAAGGGATCCTTCTAGTTCCTAGATATCCTTCATCTACACGTATGGACAGTCCTCTTCGATTCAAACCACAGGTTTTCAATGGATTTCAAGTCCGGAGGCTGAGATAGCCATTACAAAATGGTGATATTGTGTCAAACTAACCATTTCTTGGGGGATTTTGAGGTGTCCTCTGGGTTATTGTCTTGCTGGAAGATCCACTTGTGGCCAAGTTTCAGCCTCCTGGCAGAGGCAACCAGGTTTTTGGGCTAAAATGTCCTGGTATTGGATAAAGTTCATGATGCTGTTGACCTTAACAATGGCCTACAGGACCAGCGGAAGCAAAATAGTCCCATAACATCACTATATTTGACAGTAGGTATGGCGTTATTTTCTGCTCATGCATTCACATGCATTCTCATACGTTGATGTCATCGATTATGAATGTTTCAACCTCTGTGTTGTCGTGTTTTTATCTTCAGTTGGTGGTTACAAAGAGCACCAAAAACTACACTAGCCTTACTGCCACCACACTGGACACCTGGGAGCTGCTGTTGTGGGGGCTAAGTGCCTTGCTCAAGGGCACAATGGCATGCATTGGCATCTAGAATTTGATAACAACCCTCAGGTTGCCAGCTCAATTCCCACCAGATTTTTCAAACAGGATTCAAACAGGAAAGCCCCCGTATGCTGACTCGCCTCCCTACCACCCTAATATGCATTACCATTTGCATTACACAATGGTAGAACTGCTCTGGACTATCTAGAATGGCGCCCTGGAGGAGATTGCTGATGTTTTACGGGCTCCTAACCAATTGTGCTATTGTGTGTTTTTTCACATTATTTGTAACTTATTGGGTACATAATGTTTCTGCCACTATCTCGTATGACCGAAAAGAGATTCTGGATATCAGGACAACGATTTCTCACCTCGTACTGGACAAAGAAGGAGTAACTTTAGACATCTGACAAAGCCCATATCCCCGTCATTCGCATGAAGAAGAGATAGAGATATCGGGGACTTAGGTCGGGGTGCCTTGTAAGGATCCGACGGCGAGTGGGTAATCCACCTCTAACATCAGTTCTATTAGCCAACATGCAATCATTGGATATTAAATTGGATGAGCTCCGATCAAGACTATTTTACCAACGGTACATTAAAAACTGTAATATCTTATGTTTCACCGAGTCGTGGCTGAACGATGACATGGATAACATATAGCTGGCTGGGTTTTCGGTCCATCAGCAAGATAGATCAGCTGCCTCCGGTAAGACAAGGGGTGGCGGTCTGTGTCTATTTGTAAATAACAGCTGGTGCACAAAATCTAATATTAAGGAAGTCTTGAGGTTTTGGTCGCCTGAGGTAGAGTCTCTCATGATAAACTGTAGACCACACTATTTACCAAGAAGGTTTTCATCTATATTTTCCATAGCTGTCTATTTATCACCACAAACCGATGCTAAGACCACACTCAACGAGCTGTATAAGGCCATAAGCAAACAAGAAAATTCTCATCCAGAGGTGGCGCTCAAAGTGGCCGGGGATTTTAATGCAGGGAAACTTAAAACTTGCAATGTTCTCAGATGAACCACCAAACAGTGATTAGTCAATACAGGACTAAGATTTAATCGTACTACACCGGCTCCGACGATCGTCAGATGTGGCAGGGCTTGCAAACCATTACGGACTACAAAGGAAAGCACAGCCGCGAGCTACCGAGTGACACAAGCCTACCAGACAAGCTAAATGACTTCTATTCTCGCTTTGAGGTGAGCAACACTGAAGCATGCATGAGACCATCAGCTGTTAAGGATGACTGTGTGATAATGCTCACCTTAGCCGAGGTGAGTAAGACCTTTAAACAGGTCAACATTCACAAGGCCGCAGGGCCAGACGGATTACCAGGACATGTACTCCGAGCATGCGCTGACCAACTGGCAAGTGTCTTCACTGACATTTTCGACCTGTCCCTGACCGAGTCTGTAATACCAACATATTTCAAGCAGACCACCATAGTCCCTATGCCCAAGAACACCAAGTTAACCTGCCTACATGACTACCGACCCGTAGCACTCATGTCTGTAGCCATAAAGTGCTTTGAAAGGCTGGTCATGGCTCACATCAACACCATTATTGCAGAAACCTTAGACCCACTCCAATTTGCATACCACCCCAACAGATCCACAGATGATGAAATCTCTATTGCATTCCACACTGCCCTTTCCCACCTGGACAAAAGGAACACCTATGTGAGAATGCTATTCATTGACTACAGCTCAGCGCTCAACATTATAGTGCCCTCAAAGCTCAACTCTAAGCAATGGACCAGTGGACTAAACACCTCCCTCTGCAACTGGATCCTGGACTTCCTGACAGACCGCCCCCAGGTGGTAATTATAGGTAACAAAACATCTGCCATGCTGATATACAACACAGGGGTCCCTCAGGGGTGCGTGCTCAGTCCTCTCCTGTACTCCCTGTTCACCCATGACGGCATTGCCAACGACACAACCTCAAATAGTTTTACAGCTGCACCATCGAGAGCATCCTGACTGGTTGCATCACCGCCTTGTATGGCAATTGCTCGGCCTCCAACCGTAGGGCACTACAGAGGGTAGTGCGTACGGCCCAGTACAACACTGGGGCCAAGCTTCCTGCCATCCAGGACCTCTCTAAAAAGACTCCAGCCATCCTAGCCTTAGACTGTTCTCTCTAATACTGCACGGAAAGCGTTACCGGGGCACCTAGTCTAGTTCCAAAATGCTTCCTAACAGCTTCTACCCCCAAGCCATAAAATTGCTGCACAGCTAATCAAATGGCTACCCGGACTATTTGTATTTTTACGCTGCTGTTACTCTCTGTTATTTTCTATGCATAGTCACTTTACCCCTACCTACATGCACATTGACTCTGTACCGGTTCCTCCTGTATATAGCCTCGATACTGTTACTTTATTGTTGCTCTTTAATTATTTGTTTATTTTAGTAAATACTTTTCTTAACATTTATATTTCTTAAAACTGCATTGTTGGTTAAGTAAGCATTTCACCTGTTGCATTCGGTGCATGTGACAAATACAATTTGATTTGATTTGATTTTTGATTTTGACTCAGGGTTAGATGTAACACAGGAAATGTAAATCTGTAACACTCTAATTAATATGTTACGTTTCGTATGGTATGTATTAATTTTTGGATATCCATCATCCATGTCATGTGACATGTAACTAATTACAATTTGTATAATGTTACAAATTTCAATTCGTACAATATGTTATGAATTGCAATGCCTTACAATATGTTACGAATTTCCCAAAGCTAATATATGTTACGAATTCAAATTTGTTGCAGCTAATGTTTTAGGTAGATGGCTAATGCTAACGTTAGCTAGGCGGCTAACGTTAGCTAGGCTAACGTTTAGGGTTTGGGGTTAAGGTATTTGTATTAGGTTAAAGGGTTAAGGTTAGGGGAAGGGTTAGCTAACATGCAAAGTAACTCAACAGTTATGAATATATAACTGCAAAGTTGCTCTGACCAACCACCTTTGTTTCTTACGTCCAGTCTATGAGACCATCCTGGAAACAGAGGTGTGCTTCACTCGCTCAGTGCCAAAAAAAGAGCGGCAGACCCTGCCGAACTATCGTCAAGAGTCAGACGAGGAGTACTGCGTGGTTTCAGACTGCACTCATACCCGCTCTTCAGAGAGAAAGTTACTTGTTTTTTTAGTTCGGTGTGGCAACGGAGTGGTGTTTGAACTAGGGCTAAGCCTGGTGTTTGAACTAGGGCTAAGCCTGGTGTTTGAACTAGGGCTAAGCCTGGTGTTTGAACTAGGGCTAAGCCTGGTGTTTGAACTAGGGCTAAGCCTGGTGTTTGAACTAGGGCTAAGCCTGGTGTTTGAACTAGGGCTAAGCCTGGTGTTTGATGTTCAGTCTGCATACATCTTGCCCTTACTTCCTGATAGAATATCTGTCGCCTGGAACAGGGGTTTTCTGTGTTCTATAATGCATTCGGAAAGTATTCAGACCCCTCGACTTTTCCCACATTTTGATACATTTACAGCTTTATTCTAAAATGGAATAAATTGTTTTTCCTCGTCATTAATCTACACACAATACCGCATCGTGACAAAGCAAAAACAGGTTTTTAGACATTTTGGTAAAAATATCACATTTACATAAGTATTCAGATCCTTTACTCAGTACTTTGCTGGAGCACCTTTGGCAGCGATTACAGCCTCGAGTCTTCTTGGGTATGACGCTACAAGCTTGGTACACCTGTATTTGGGGAGTTTCTCCCATTCTTCTCTGCAGATCCTCTCAAGCTCTGTCAGCTATTGTCAGGTCTTTCCAGAGATGTTTGATCGAGTTCAAGTCCAGGCTCTGGCTGGGTCACGAACATTCAGAGACTTGTCCTGAAGCCATTCCTGCGTTGTCTTGGCTGTGTACTTATGGTCGTTCTCCTCTTTACATTTACATTTAAGTCATTTAGCAGACGCTCTTATCCAGAGCGACTTACAAATTGGTGGATTCACCTTATGATATCCAGTGGAACAACCACTTTACAATAGTGCATCTAACTCTTTTAAGGGGGGGGGGGGGGGGGGGGGGTTAGAAGGATTACTGTTGGAAGGTGAACCATGGCCCCAGTCAAGGATCTCTCCGTACTTTGCTCCGGTCATCTTTCCCTAAATGCTGGCTAGTCTTCCAGTCCCTGCCGTTGAAAAACATCCACACAGCATGATGCTGCCACCACCATGTTTCACCGTAGGGATGGTGCCAGGTTTCCTCCAGACGTGACTCTTGGCATTCAGGCCAAAGAGTTCAATCTTGGTTTCAAGACAGGCCACTGTGTTTCTGGGGACATTCAATGCTGCAGACATTTTTTGGTACCCTTCCCCAGATCTGTGCCTCGACACAATCCTGTCTCGGAGCTCTACAGACAATTCCTTTGACCTCATGGCTTGTTTTTTGTTCTGACATGCACTGTCAACTGTAGGACCTTATATAGACAGGTGTGTGCCTTTCCAAATCATGTCCAATCAATAGAATTTACCACAGGTGGACTCCAATCAAGTTGTAGAAACATCTCAAGGATGATCAATGGAAACAGGATGCACCTGAGCTCAATTTTGAGTCTCATAGCAAAGGGTCTGAATACTTATGTAAATATGGTATTTCATTTTTTTTAACCAGGTAGGCCAATTGAGGACAAGTTCTAATTTACAACTGCGACCTGGCCAAGATAAAGCAAAGCAGTGCGACAAAAACAACAACACAGAGTTACACATAAACAAATGTACAGTCAATAACACAAAAGAAAAATATAAAAAACTGTGTGTATGTCTGTATGGTTAAATATTTAATTGATGAGCCATCATTCAATATTTAAGATGAATCTAGCCCTGCAAGTGTCACTCGACACAACACTCATTATTACCCAGAGCCCTCTCTGCTAATGTAGTTTAGCATCAGTTATTCAGCTTATGTCCCAGCCCCACAAAGAGCTGTTTTGATATCTCTACACTCTTACAAAAGAAGGTGCTATCTAGAACCTAAAATAATTATTCGGCTGTCCCCATAGAAGAACCCTTTTTGGCTCCAGGTAGAACCCTTTTGGTTCCAGGTAGAACCTTTTTGGTTCCAGGTAGAACCTTTTTGAGTTCCAGGTAGAACCTTTTTGAGTTCCAGGTAGAACCTTTTTGAGTTCCATGTAGAACCCTTTTTGGTTCCAGGTAGAACCCTTTCCATAGAGGAAACCAAAAGAGTCTTACCTGGAACCAAAAAGGGTTCTGGAACCAAAAAGGGTCCTGGAACCAAAAAGGGTTCCACCTGGAATCAAAAAGTGTTCCCGTAGAACTCTTTTGGAATCTTTTTTTTCTATGAGTGTATACGTGTATTATGGATGTCCTTAACCCCTCTGCTCTTGGTCTTAGGTACAAAGTATGTTTTATTTGGGGGCATGTTCCAAACCATGGGAGATATACCCTGAGACTCCAACCTTTTTAAAAATGAATGATGCTATTTAATTGAGACTGAATTAAATTCTAAATGTAATGCACTTCTTAACATGGTCACTGACTTGTCAATGAGTGTCAAGTGGAGCGTGGCCACAGGGGTGAAACCGGCTGCCATTGTTTTCTGTGACACAGAGGTTCCCCGGTGGGCAGAACTGGTTCGAATGACAGTTTTTTTGCCAGTTTTGCTGGATGGTTTACCAACACTAGTGGAAAAACACTATCAAATCAAATCAAAGTTTATTTGTCACGTGCGCCGAATACAACAGGTGTAGACCTTACAGTGAAATGCTTACTTACAGGCTCTAACCAATAGTGAAGAAATACAAACAACAGTAAAAAGGCAGTGAAAAATAACAGTAGCGAGGCTATATACAGTAGAGAGGCTATATACAGTAGAGAGGCTATATACAGTAGAGAGGCTATATACAGTAGTGAGGTTATATACAGTAGAGATGCTATATACAGTAGTGAGGCTATATACAGTAGTGAGGTTATATACAGTAGAGAGGCTATATACAGTAGTGAGGCTATATACAGTAGTGAGGCTATATACAGTAGCGAGGCTATATACAATAGAGAGGCTATATACAGTAGAGAGGCTATATACAGTAGCGAGGCTACATACAGACACCGGTTAGTCGGGCTGATTGAGGTAGTATGTACATGTAGATATGGTCAAAGTGACTATGCATATATGATGAACAGAGAGTAGCAGTAGCGTAAAGATGGCGGGTGGGACACAATGCAGATAGCCCGGTTAGCCAATGTGCGGGAGCACTGGTTGGTCGGGCCAATTGAGGTAGTATGTGCATATGTACATGAATGTATAGTTAAAGTGACTGTGCATATATGATAAACAACGAGTAGCAGCAGCGTAAAAGAGGGTTTGGGAAGGGGGGGGTAGCCATTTGGTTACCTGTTCAGAAGTCTTATGGCTTCGGGGGAAAAACTGTTGAGAAGCCTTTTTGTCCTAGACTTGGCACTCCGGTACCGCTTGCCATGCGGTAGTAGAGAGAACAGTCTATGACTGGGGTGGCTGGGGTCTTTGACAATTTTTAGGGCCTTCCTCTGACATCGCCTGGTGTAGAGGTCCTGGATGGCAGGCAGCTTAGCCACTGTGATGTACTGGGCCGTACGCACTGCCCTCTGTAGTGCCTTGCGGTTGGAGGCCGAGCAATTGCTGTACCAGGCAGTGATGCAACCAGTCAGGATGCCCTCGATGGTGCAGCCAAGCAGCAACGGTAGCGGATACTCGTCCCGAAGTCGAAAATGGAGCTGTAATGTCAAAGTGCATGAGCAACATTTAGGACACAGCGTTCAGACAAATGGGGCCCATTTTCCAGACACAGATTTCGCCTAGTCCTGGACTAAAAAGCACTTGGAGATGGAGATTCCTAATTGAGCAGGCTTTTTAGTCCGTGGCAAGGCTTAAATCAACCCTTTGTCATTATAGAGGAGAACCTGCCAAAGGTGTCCACTATCGTCAGACCACCTTCGTCATTCCCTACTAGACATTATGTTGCTTTTTCTCCCCAAGCCACCTCCTTCAGATCCATAATCTCCCTCAAAGTAGTTGTGGTCTCTGGTAATTCACCCCGTTTCCGTTTCAACTGTCAGTGATGTCAGAATCAGATAACGGCAAACTTTCAACCCTGTCCAAGTCTGTCACTGTGTAAAATGTGGAATTGTTGACTTTTTTGGAAGAGGACATTTTAAAACACAGCATTTGTTGACCAAGTGATCTCCTTGGAAACAGTGGCATCAGTTCAAAAGGCATTTGTCTCACTCCTCCTTGTGAAAATAAACCAAACATTTCTACTACTGTTCCATGGACACAAATCCAAATCTCCTGGGAAACTATGTCTGTCTCTGTTTAATCTTAAATTAGTAAAATTTTCCAAATAAAATAACCAATCTTTTAATCAGTGATCTCCCTTAAGTCCATTACAAGTCCTGTTTGTTTGACGGAAGAGAGAAGCCACTGAAATGTTTGATAAATATTTAAAGTATAGAGTAGTTGACATTCAACGTCATAATAAACTCCTACTTCATCCAAATCACTTCTCCTGAAAACAGTCCCAAAATGCTTTCAGGGGGTTTGGAGCCAGAATTGGGATATTTAGGTCAATCTGTGATAGAAAATGTCCTGCTAGCTGCAGCTGGAGTTGGTCTGGTCAGTAGTCACCACATTTCAAGAATAGTGTTCACCCGTATTGCAATTGAACCCTTTTTAAAAACAAACCATTACCTTAAACTCTCTCAGAACCTAATGCTGCATTCATAGCCAAATGGGAAGGTGGTATTTACCACATACAACTGGGAAAAATCCAGTTAAATGGCCCTCCAACTGGTAATTGCTAGTGGGAAATGTGTTTATCATCACTTAGCTCCGACTTCTACCTCATGCTGAACTTTTACGTCACATATCAAGGAAATTACCTCGATAACAGCAGCTCTAGTCCTTTACATTCGTACCCATATACTGCTTGAAAATTGAAGATTTGGGTTACTAATAAGCGCCTAAATTGGAACGTAGTGACTGTACAGTAAGATGCTATGAATGACGTCAGAGCTCGGGCTCTGTGCTTCACAGCTCTGTCTGGGTTTTGACTGACAGCCGAAGCGAACTTGAGCACCGCACGCAACAACAAGTTGCCCCCGTCCCTCCTGCTAATTGGGCCATTTTTACACATTTGTTGTTGTCTAAGTGAGGGAAATGCTGTACAGTAAGATGACTCTATGTATTTTGAAAGATGAGACGCTGAGGATTATATTAAATACCACTTTGATGTCATAGACGCAGAGCCAAAACACCCGTGACCACTTCACATTAAACATTATTTATTTAACTAGCCAAGTCAGTTAAGAAAACATTTTTATTTACAATAATGGCCTACACCGGCCAAACCCGGACAACGCTGGGCCAATTGTGCTCCGCCCCTATGGGACTGCCAATCACGGCCAGTTGTGACACAGCCTGGATTCAAACCAGGGTGTCTGTAGTGACCTCTCTAGCGCTGAGATGCAGTGCCTTAGACCGCTGTGTCACTCCGGGAGCCGCACATGTCCAAATCATAAAACTCATGATACATACAGTCAACGTTCACAATCGCAATGTTTGATGTACAGTTACAAGATGACATCATACCCGGGGCTGTTCTGAATACAATGAGTCTATGTTTGTTTATTGTGAAGAACATTTGCTCTGGTGAACACACACCTGAATGCACACGTGACTCATTTCTACATGCACCAAGCTCTGTTTCTCTGAATTGCCTTGTGAAAACATAACACTGTAAGATCATATTTTATAACTTAGCTAGTCATGTTGGCAATAGAATAAGCTGTCAAATCATACCCCATCTGACCCAGATTGCGATTTATAATGGACCGTTTTTGGATTGCGTAAACAGTAATTATGTGATTGCCCGGGGATACAGGGTTGTGTTCCAAACGAAACAACTGCAAGTGTGCTTTCTCTAGTTCCTCAACGACACATCTAAGGAGAGCTTAAAAAAACACCTTATAGTTGAAGACTCTTCTTTGAGTCATGAAATTGATTAGGAAGTGTGCACACTTTGGAGAGGTGTGTGTGGCCACTTGAAGACACCAGTAATTATTTTCACTCAAACACTTGTAATTTGTATGTCTTATATATTGCACCTACCCCTACATTTCCCAGGAATATTCTTATCATGCTACTGAATGTATCCAGAATATTTTTAGATTTCGTTATCAACAAATGCGGTGAAAAGTATATTAAATGTAAAATGTACATCAAATCAACAGTGTAATGTTTGGATTCAGTCTAATGAACTGTTATGTACTCACCTTTTGGTCTAATCATTTTCCCATTATCTCCAAACTGTTCAAAAAACATTATTTGGTTATGAGTTAACGGAAAATGAACTATTAAAAGTGAGATTTTCACTGGACAGTTATTTATAAATTTTCCCACTAATCCACCCCTTCTCACAACCTTAAACCCTAACTTACTGTTCAGATTGCTCAGTGACCACTAAGCAGATCCTTCTGTTGATCAAACCCTGATATAGACTGTCTGAAAAGTTTTTTTTCTTCCCTCCTTAGTATGAGGTACAGGAAAAATGGTGCTGAAATAGCGTGTTTTATATCTGAAATTGCCTGCCTTATCTCTGAGAAAACAGCAGTTGCTGCTGATGGAGATAGTTCTGATTACAAAATGGAAACATTAATTGCAGTAATTTTTGTTGGTCCCAAATGTTTGCTAAAGCCCATTGAGCAGGACTGACGTAGAACATTCTAACATTCCAACAGTAACTATGGAGTGCAGGTTTTGCAAACGGTCAAGTCAAATGATGTATGAAAAAGCATTAACAGAATATACATACAGTAGGTGCTACACAAAACAGCTCAAATATTACTTTTATTTCATGAAATGTTTAAGCACACACATACATTGTTTTGTTACACATACCATCTGATTCACCTTTTCTTTAGAGCCAAGTAACATTTGTTTTAGTCTGGTTTTTGAGCCCAGACATAGTGCTCTACTCAACCCTTATCACGGAAGCCTACAAGACATCAGATCGAATCAAATCAAATGTTATTGGTCACATACATGTGTTTAGCAGATGTTATTGTGGGTGTAGCGAAATGCTTGTGTTCCTAGCTCCAACAGTGCAGTAATATCTAACAATACACAACAATGCACACAAATCTAAAGGTAAAATAATGGAATTAAGAAATATATAAATATTAGGATATATATATATATATAAATATATAAATAATATGGCATTGACAAAATGAATACAGTAGAATACAGTATATACATATGAAATTAGTAAAGCAGTATGTAAACATTAAACATAGATGCTGCTGTGCTGTTGTCAGGGATCTAGAGTCTACCAGATATAGATGCTGCTGTGCTGTTGTCAGGGTTCTACAGTCTACCAGATATAGATGCTACTGTGCTGTTGTCAGGGTTCTAGAGTCTACCAGATATAGATGCTACTGTGCTGTTGTCAGGGTTCTAGAGTCTACCAGATATAGATGCAGCTGTGCTGTTGTCAGGGTTCTAGAGTCTACCAGATATAGATGCTGTTGTGCTGTTGTCAGGGTTCTAGAGTCTACCAGATATAGATGCTACTGTGCTGTTGTCAGGGTTCTAGAGTCTACCAGATATAGATGCTACTGTGCTGTTGTCTGGGTTCTAGAGTCTACCAAATATAGATGCTACTGTGCTGTTGTCAGGGTTCTAGAGTCTACCAGATATAGATGCTACTGTGCTGTTGTCAGGGTTCTAGAGTCTACCAGATATAGATGCAGCTGTGCTGTTGTCAGGGTTCTAGAGTCTACCAGATATAGATGCTGTTGTGCTGTTGTCAGGGTTCTAGAGTCTACCAGATATAGATGCTACTGTGATGTGGTCAGAGTTTTCGAGCCTACAACCCTGGGGGGGTGGGGGGGGGGGGGGGGGGGGTGGGTCTGGGCAGCAGTTAAAGTCTGTTCAGTGTTCCCTCTGTTATGCCGAGTGTCAGGCTGGAGTGTTCACTAATGTATCCTGTCAAAGCTCCATCCTTAAACCCCATTCCACCAGAGGCCTTGTATGTCCTGCGTGTGAAAAGGCACCCGGTCTGTACCCTACGTAGTGCATTACCTTTGACCTTCGACACGGGGTTGTGGGACACGGGGTTGTTTTGCCTTCGACAAAATAGACAATTGGGTGCTATTTTAGATACACACTAAGTCAACACCTTGTACACTCAACACAGGAGCCTGCCTCCAGCCTATACATAAAGGGACGATAACACCATCTGAGCTGTCACACTTAATTTATCCCCCCAAAATGCAGAGGAATAAATTCTACAATTAATCTTAATCAAGCCTTTAGTAAGCCTGACCCACCTTTCTAACCTCTATATTTATAAAACCTGTGTTCACTTGGTCAGTAATGCAGTAGATTATAAAACCTGTGTTCACTTGGTCAGTAATGCAGTAGATTATAAAAACCTGTGTTCACTTGGTCAGTAATGCAGTAGATTATAAAAACCTGTGTTCACTTGGTCAGTAATGCAGTAGATTATAAAAACATGTGTTCACTTGGTCAGTAATGCAGTAGATTATAAAAACATGTGTTCACTTGGTCAGTAATGCAGTAGATTATAAAAACATGTGTTCACTTGGTCAGTAATGCAGTAGATTATAAAAACCTTGTTCACTTGGTCAGTAATCCAGTAGATTATAAAAACCTGTGTTCACTTGGTCAGTAATGCAGTAGATTATAAAAACTGTGTTCACTTGGTCAGTAATGCAGTAGATTATAAAAACCTGTGTTAATTTGGTCAGTAATGCAGTAGATTATAAAAACCTGTGTTAATTTCGTCAGTAATGCAGTAGATTATAAAAACCTGTGTTCACTTGGTCAGTAATGCAGTAGATTATAAAAACCTGCGTTAATTTGGTCAGTAATGCAGTAGATTATAAAAACCTGTGTTAATTTGGTCAGTAATGCAGTAGATTATAAAAACCTGTGTTCACTTGGTCAGTAATGCAGTAGATTATAAAAACCTGTGTTAATTTGGTCAGTAATGCAGTAGATTATAAAAACCTGTGTTAATTTGGTCAGTAATGCAGTAGATTATAAAAACCTGTGTTCACTTGGTCAGTAATGCAGTAGATTATAAAAGCTGTGTTAATTTGGTCAGTAATGCAGTAGATTATAAAAACCTGTGTTCACTTGGTCAGTAATGCAGTAGATTATAAAAACCTGTGTTAATTTGGTCAGTAATGCAGTAGATTTTAAAAACCTGTGTTAATTTGGTCAATAATGCAGTAGGTTATGAGGAATGACACCACTACAGCATGAGGCAGAATACAAGGTGACGTTTTAAATTCGCCTACTTATTCTTAATTACTGAGTATATAGTGATGGTAAAATGTGGTGTGCTAATATTATTTTACCATGTATTATAACATTTATATGGTCGGATGATATTACACTATATTATGGTAAAATATAGTATTGTTTCATTGTATTTTTTTGTGATTTATTTTTTCTGAAATGAACATTCAAAAAAAATGTAGAAGAGATGATTATTACCTGGTCACCTTATTACCCTGATTAAAATGAATGCACTACATAGGGAATAGGGTGCAATTTGGGACTCATACCCTTAATTCCTCTCTTCTGGTAGGAAAAGCTGAATCAAATGGAATCCCTCGCCGGGTACTGATCCGTGAAATGATATACAGTTCTTCTGCTGATTGCAGATATAACAGTACAACTTTAGCCCGTCCCCTCGCCCCGACCCGGGCGCGAACCAGGGACCCTCTGCACACATCAACAACAGTCTCCCACGAAGCATCGTTACCCATCGCTCCACAAACCTTAACCTTTACCCTAACCCTAACCCTAACCCTAACCTAATCCTAACCTTAGCAACAGATAGCTTTATGCAAGTATGACCATATGTTGAGCATCTGGAGACTCTACAGACTGACTATCTGGACTATATATATACACACACACACACACACACACACACACACACACACACACACACACACACACACACACACACACACACACACACACACACACACACACACACACACACACACACACACACACACACACACACACACACACACACACACACACACACACACACACACACACACACACACACACACACACACACACACACACACACACACACACACACACACACACACACACACACACACACACACACACACACACACACACACACACACACACACACACACACACACACACACACACACACACACACACACACACACACACACACACACACACACACACACACACACACACACACACACACACACACACACACACACACACACACACACACACACACACACACACACACACACACACACACACACACACACACACACACACACACACACACACACACACACACACACACACACACACACACACACACACACACACACACACACACACACACACACACACACACACACACACACACACACACACACACACACACACACACACACACACACACACACACACACACACACACACACACACACACACACACACACACACACACACACACACACACACACACACACACACACACACACACACACACACACACACACACACACACACACACACACACACACACACACACACACACACACACACACACACACACACACACACACACACACACACACACACACACACACACACACACACACACACACACACACACACACACACACACACACACACACACACACACACACACACACACACACACACAGAGGTTTGGTTAGTTAGTCTGGTGGCGTATCTGTATCTTATCTGTACGTCAATGCCAGAGTCAGAGTGTGTGTCGGGTCTGTGTGTGTCGGGTCTGTGTGTGTGTGTCGGGTCTGTGTGTGTGTGTGTCGGGTCTTTGTGTGTGTGTCGGGTCTTTGTGTGTGTGTCGGGTCTGTGTGTGTGTGTCGGGTCTGTGTGTGTGTTTCGGGTCTGTGTGTGTGTGTCGGGTCTTTGTGTGTGTGTCTGGTCTGTGTGTGTGTGTGTGTGTGTGTCGGGTCTGTGCGTGTGTGTGTTGTCGGGTCTGTGTGTGTGTGTCGGGTCTTTGTGTGTGTGTCGGGTCTGTGTGTGTGTGTTGGGTCTGCGTGTGTGTGTCGGGTCTGTGTGTGTGTGTTGGGTCTGCGTGTGTGTGTCAGGTCTGTGTGTGTGTGTTGGGTCTGCGTGTGTGTGTGTTGGGTCTGTGCGTGTGTGTGTCGGGTCTTTGTGTGTGTGTCGGGTCTTTGTGTGTGTGTTGGGCCTGCGTGTGTGTGTTGGGTCTGCGTGTGTTGGGTCTGTGTGTGTGTCGGGTCTTTGTGTGTGTGTCGGGTCTTTGTGTGTGTGTCGGGTCTGTGTGTGTGTCGGGTCTGCGTGTGTGTTGGGCCTGCGTGTGTGTGTTGGGTCTGTGTGTGTGTCGGGTCTGTGTGTGTGTTGGGCCTGCGTGTGTGTGTGTGTGTTGGGCCTGCGTGTGTGTGTCGGGTCTGTGTGTGTGTTCGGGTCTTTGTGTGTGTGTTGGGCCTGCGTGTGTGTGTTGGGTCTGTGTGTGTTGGGTCTGTGTGTGTCGGGTCTGTGTGTGTGTCGGGTCTGCGTGTGTGTCGGGTCTGCGTGTGTGTCGGGTCTGTGTGTGTTGGGCCTGCGTGTGTGTGTTGGGTCTGTGAACAACGTTCTGCTGAGCTTCCTGGCCCTGCATAGATTAGATCAGCTAGAGGCTTATTGGCATGTCTGGGTGCACACAGACAGACAGACAGACAGACAGACAGACAGACAGACAGACAGACAGACAGAAACGCATACAGACAGACAGACAGACAGACAGACAGACAGACAGACAGACACACACGTTTGGGAGCTCGGAGGTCTTTGGGTTTTAGTGGTATACGTGGAAGCCCTATCTCTAGGGACTGGGGCCTTGCTGAGCCGCCTGGCCTGCCACAGGTCAAGTCCCATTCAGACACACACACAACCCCACCGATGCATGCACACACACACACACACACACACACACACACACACACACACACACACACACACACACACACACACACACACACACACACACACACACACACACACACACACACACACACACACACACACACACACACACAGAGAGAGAGAGAGAGAAGCGGGCTGAGTGGAGAAGCAGAAAATACAGACAGGAAATGGCCTGGACTGGAAGTCATTAAGCCCTCATGCTGATACTACAAGGAGTAAAGTGGAGTACAGTAGAGATTAGTTTAGAGTAGAGACTACAGTAGAGTAGAGAAGAGTAGAATAGAGTACAGTAAGGGAAAGGGTGATGATACCTAGTCAGTTTTACAACTGAATGCATTCACCTAAAATGTGTCTTCCGCATTTAACCCAACCCCTTAGAATCAGTATAGAGTAAAGTAGACCCGAGTAGCGACTAAAGCAGAGTAGATCAGAGTAGAGAGTTGAGTAGAGACTAGAGCAGAGTAGAGTAGAGGGTTGAGTAGAGACTAGAGTATAGTAGACCAGAGTAAAGACTAGAGCAAAGTAGAGTAGAGGGTTGAGTAGAGACTAGAGTATAGTAGAGTAGAGAGTTGAGTAGAGACTAGAGTATAGTAGAGTAGAGAGTTGAGTAGAGACTAGAGTATAGTAGAGAAAAGTAGAGAATAGTAGAGTTGAGTAGAGAAGAGTAGAGAGTTGAGTAGATAATAGAGAAGAGTAGAGAATACTAGAGACTAGAGTAGAGACTAGAGTAGAGACTAGAGTATATTAGAGAAGAGTAGAAAGTTGAGTAGGAACTAGAGTAGAGTAGAGAAGAGTAGAGCGTTGAGTAGAGACTAGAGTATAGTAGAGTAGAGAAGAGTAGAGACTAGCGTATAGTAGAGTAGAGCATAGAGTAGAGTAAAGACTAGAGTATAGCAGAGACTAGAGTAGAGACTGGTGTAGAATAGAATAGAATAGAGTAGTTACTAGAGTAGGGTAGAGTAGAGTAGAGTAGAGAATAAAGTAGAGACTAGAGTATAGCAGAGAGTAGAATAGAGACATGTGTAGAATAGAATAGAATAGAGTAGATACTAGAGTAGAGTAGAGTTGAGTAGAGACTAGTGTAGGGTAGAGACTAAAGTAGAGTAGAGAAGAGAGTAGAGTAGATAGTAGAGACTATGTGTAGAATAGAGCAGAATAGAGTAGAGAGTTGAGTAGAGACTAGAGTATAGTAAAGTGGAGTAGAGACTAGTGTAGGGTAGAGACTAAAGTAGAGTAGAGAAGAGAGTAGAGTAGATAGTAGAGACTATGTGTAGAATAGAGTAGGATAGAGTAGAGACTAGAGTAGGGTAGAGTAGAGAGGAGTAGAAAGTTGAGTAGAGACTAGAGTATAGTAGAGTAGAGAAGAGAGTAGAGTAGAGACTATAGTATAGAGACTAGAGTATAGTATAGCGGTAGAGCGGAGTAGAACGTTGAGTAGAGACTAGAGTATAGTAGGGTTGAGAAGAGTAGAGAGTTGAGTCTCTACTCTAGTCTTTAGTCTCTACTCTAGTCTCTACTCTACTCTACTCTAGTCTCTAATCTATTAGAGAGTAGATTAGAGACTGGATTAGAGTAGAGACTAGAGTAGATTAGAGACTAGAGTAGATTAGAGAGCAGAGTAGACCCTAGAGTAGATTAGAGACTATAGTAGAGTAGAGATTAGATGGGATTAGAGAGTAGAGTAAATTACAGACTAGATTAGATTAGAGACTAGAGTAGAGTAGAGACTAGAGTATATTAGAGACTAGAGTAGATTAGAGACTAGAGTAGAGACGAGACTAGAGTAGAGAAGAGACTAGAGTTAATTAGAGACTAGAGTAGAGAATATAGTAGATTAGAGACTAGAGTAAATTAGAGACTAGAGTAGATTAGAGACTAGAGTAGAGTAGAGACTAGAGTAGATTAGAGACTAGAGTAGATTAGAGACTAGAGTAGATTAGAGACTAGAGTAGAGAAGAGACTATAGTAGAGACGAGACTAGAGTAGAGTAGAGACTATAGTAGAGAAGAGAGTAGATTAGAGACTAGAGTAGATTAGAGACTAGAGTAGAGAAGAGACTAGAGTAGAGAACAGACTAGAGTAGAGAAGAGAGTAGAGAAGAGACTAGAGTAGAGACGAGACTAGAGTAGAGACGAGACTAGAGTAGAGAAGAGACTAGAGTAGAGTAGAGACTAGATTAGAGAGTAGATTAGAGAGTAGATTAGAGACTAGAGTAGATTAGAGACTAGAGTAGATTAGAGACTGTAGTAGATTAGAGACTATAGTATAGTAGAGAGTAGAGTAGAGAAGAGACTAGAGTAGATTAGAGACTAGAGTAGAGTAGAGAAGAGCCTAGAGTAGATTAGAGACTAGAGTAGATTAGAGACTAGAGTAGATTAGAGACTAGAGTAGATTAGAGACTAGAGTAGAGAAGAGACTAGAGTAGATTAGAGACTAGAGTAGATTAGAGACTAGAGTAGATTAGAGACTAGAGTAGAGTAGAGACTAGAGTAGATTCGAGACTAGAGTAGATTAGAGACTATAGTATAGTAGAGAGTAGAGTAGACACTAGAGTAGATTATAGACTAGAGTAGAGAAGAGACTAGAGTAGAGACGAGACTAGAGTAGAGAAGAGACTAGAGTAGAGTAGAGACTAGATTAGGGAGTAGATTAGAGACTAGAGTAGAGAAGAGACTAGAGTAGATTAGAGACTAGAGTAGATAGAGACTAGAGTAGATTAGAGACTATAGTAGATTAGAGACTATAGTATAGTAGAGAGTAGAGTAGTCACTAGAGTAGATTAGAGACTATAGTAGAGTAGAGACTAGAGTAGAGAAGAGACTAGAGTAGAGAAGAGACTAGAGTAGATTAGAGACTAGAGTAGAGAAGAGACTAGAGTAGATTAGAGACTAGAGTAGATTAGAGACTAAAGTAGATTAGAGACTAGAGTAGAGTAGAGAGTAGAGTAGACACTAGAGTAGATTAGAGACTAGAGTAGAGTAGAGACTAGAGTAGATTAGAGACTATAGTATAGTAGAGAGTAGAGTAGACACTAGAGTAGATTAGAGACTATAGTAGAGTAGAGACTAGAGTAGATTAGAGACTAGAGTAGATTAGAGAGTAGAGAAGAGACTAGAGTAGATTAGAGACTAGAGTAGATTAGAGACTAGAGTAGAGTAGAGACTAGAGTAGAGTAGAGACTAGAGTAGATTCGAGACTAGAGTAGATTCGAGACTAGAGTAGATTAGAGACTAGAGTAGATTAGAGACTATAGTATAGTAGAGAGTAGAGTAGACACTAGAGTAGATTAGAGACTAGAGTAGAGAAGAGAATAGAGTAGAGAGAGACTAGAGTAGATTAGAGACTAGAGTAGAGTAGAGACTAGAGTAGAGTAGAGACTAGAGTAGAGTAGAGAGTAGAGTAGAGACTAGAGTAGATTCGAGACTAGAGTAGATTAGAGACTAGAGTAGATTAGAGACTATAGTATAGTAGAGAGTAGAGTAGACACTAGAGTAGATTAGAGACTATAGTAGAGTAGAGACTAGAGTAGATTAGAGACTAGAGTAGATAAGAGACTAGAGTAGATTAGAGACTAGAGTAGATTAGAGACCAGATTAGAGAAGAGAGTAGATTAGAGACTAGAGTAGAGAAGAGACTAGAGTAGATTAGAGACTAGAGTAGAGAAGAGACTAGAGTTGATTAGAGACTAGAGTTGATTAGAGAGTAGATTAGAGAGTAGATTAGAGACTAGAGTAGATTAGAGACTATAGTAGAGACTAGAGTAGAGTAGAGAAGAGACTAGAGTAGATTAGAGACTAGAGTTGATTAGAGACTAGAGTTGATTAGAGAGTAGAGAAGAGACTAGAGTAGAGAAGAGACTAGAGTTGATTAGAGACTAGAGTAGATTAGAGACTAGAGTAGAGTAGAGACTAGAGTAGATTTGAGACTAGAGTAGATTAGAGACTATAGTATAGTAGAGAGTAGAGTAGACACTAGAGTAGATTATAGACTAGAGTAGAGAAGAGACTAGAGTAGAGACGAGACTAGAGTAGAGAAGAGACTAGAGTAGAGTAGAGACTAGATTAGGGAGTAGATTAGAGACTAGAGTAGAGAAGAGACTAGAGTAGATTAGAGACTAGAGTAGATAGAGACTAGAGTAGATTAGAGACTATAGTAGATTAGAGACTATAGTATAGTAGAGAGTAGAGTAGTCACTAGAGTAGATTAGAGACTATAGTAGAGTAGAGACTAGAGTAGAGAAGAGACTAGAGTAGAGAAGAGACTAGAGTAGATTAGAGACTAGAGTAGATTAGAGACTAGAGTATAGAAGAGACTAGAGTAGATTAGAGACTAGAGTAGATTAGAGACTAAAGTAGATTAGAGACTAGAGTAGAGTAGAGAGTAGAGTAGACACTAGAGTAGATTAGAGACTAGAGTAGAGTAGAGACTAGAGTAGATTAGAGACTATAGTATAGTAGAGAGTAGAGTAGACACTAGAGTAGATTAGAGACTATAGTAGAGTAGAGACTAGAGTAGATTAGAGACTAGAGTAGATTAGAGACTAGAGTAGAGAAGAGACTAGAGTAGAT
Organism: Salvelinus alpinus; assembly: GCF_045679555.1. Classification (NCBI taxonomy): domain Eukaryota; kingdom Metazoa; phylum Chordata; class Actinopteri; order Salmoniformes; family Salmonidae; genus Salvelinus; species Salvelinus alpinus. Next base: position 8,486,547 of record NC_092094.1, read on the forward strand.
TAGAGACTAGAGTAGATTAGAGAGTAGAGTAGAGACTAGAGTAGAGTAGAGACTAGAGTAGATTCGAGACTAGAGTAGATTCGAGACTAGAGTAGATTCGAGACTAGAGTAGATTAGAGACTAGAGTAGATTAGAGACTATAGTATAGTAGAGAGTAGAGTAGACACTAGAGTAGATTAGAGACTATAGTAGAGTAGAGACTAGAGTAGATTAGAGACTAGAGTAGATAAGAGACTAGAGTAGATTAGAGACTAGAGTAGATTAGAGACCAGATTAGAGAAGAGAGTAGATTAGAGACTAGAGTAGAGAAGAGACTAGAGTAGATTAGAGACTAGAGTAGATTAGAGACTAGAGTAGAGAAGAGACTATAGTAGATTAGAGACTAGAGTTGATTAGAGACTAGAGTTGATTAGAGAGTAGATTAGAGAGTAGATTAGAGACTAGAGTAGATTAGAGACTATAGTAGAGACTAGAGTAGAGTAGAGAAGAGACTAGAGTAGATTAGAGACTAGAGTTGATTAGAGACTAGAGTTGATTAGAGAGTAGAGAAGAGACTAGAGTAGAGAAGAGTAGAGTTGATTAGAGACTAGAGTTGATAAGAGACTATAGTAGACTAGAGACTAGAGTAGATTAGAGAAGAGACTAGAGTAGATTAGAGACTAGAGTAGATTAGAGACTAGAGTAGATTAGAGACTAGAGTTGATTAGAGAGTAGAGAAGAGACTAGAGTAGAGAAGAGACTAGAGTAGAGTAGAGAGTAGATTAGAGAGTAGATTAGAGACTAGAGTAGATTAGAGACTATAGTAGAGACTAGAGTAGAGTAGAGAAGAGACTAGAGTAGATTAGAGACTAGAGTAGATTAGAGACTAGAGTTGATTAGAGAGTAGAGAAGAGACTAGAGTAGAGAAGAGAGTAGAGAAGAGACTAGAGTAGATTAGAGACTAGAGTAGAGTAGAGAGTAGATTAGAGAGTAGATTAGAGACTAGAGTAGATTAGAGACTATAGTAGAGACTAGAGTAGAGTAGAGAAGAGACTAGAGTAGATTAGAGACTAGAGTTGATTAGAGACTAGAGTTGATTAGAGAGTAGAGAAGAGACTAGAGTAGAGAAGAGACTAGAGTCGATTAGAGACTAGAGTTGATAAGAGACTATAGTAGAGTAGAGACTAGAGTAGATTAGAGAAGAGACTAGAGTAGATTAGAGAGTAGATTAGAGATTAGAGTCGAGAGTAGATTAGAGAGTAGATTAGAGACTAGAGTAGATTAGAGACTATAGTAGAGACTAGAGTAGAGTAGAGAAGAGACTAGAGTAGATTAGAGACTAGAGTTGATTAGAGACTAGAGTTGATTAGAGAGTAGAGAAGAGACTAGAGTAGAGAAGAGACTAGAGTTGATTAGAGACTAGAGTTGATAAGAGACTATAGTAGAGTAGAGACTAGAGTAGATTAGAGAAGAGACGAGAGTAGATTAGAGACTAGAGTAGATTAGAGACTAGAGTAGATTAGAGACTTGAGTTGATTAGAGACTAGAGTTGATTAGAGAGTAGATTAGAGAGTAGAGAAGAGACTATAGTAGAGAAGAGACTATAGTAGAGACGAGACTAGAGTAGATTAGAGACTAGAGTAGAGAAGAGACTAGAGTAGAGTAGAGACTAGAGTAGAGTAGAGACTAGAGTAGATTCGAGACTAGAGTAGATTAGAGAGTAGATTAGAGACTAGAGTAGAGAAGAGACTATAGTAGATTAGAGACTAGAGTAGATTAGAGACTAGAGTTGATTAGAGAGTAGAGAAGAGACTATAGTATAGAAGAGACTAGAGTAGATTAGAGACTAGAGTAGATTAGAGACTAGAGTTGATTAGAGACTAGAGTAGAGAAGAGACTAGAGTAGATTAGAGACTAGAGTTGATTAGAGACTAGAGTAGAGAAGAGACTAGAGTAGATTAGAGACTAGAGTAGAGAAGAGACTATAGTAGATTAGAGACTAGAGTTGATTAGAGACTAGAGTAGATTAGAGACTAGAGTAGATTAGAGACTAGAGTTGATTAGAGACTAGAGTAGATTAGAGACTAGAGTAGATTAGAGACTAAAGTAGAGAAGAGACTATAGTAGATTAGAGACTAGAGTTGATTAGAGACTAGAGTAGATTAGAGACTAGAGTAGATTAGAGACTAGAGTTGATTAGAGACTAGAGTTGATTAGAGACTATAGTAGATTAGAGACTATAGTAGATTAGAGACTAGAGTTGATTAGAGACTAGAGTAGATTAGAGACTAGAGTAGAGAAGAGACTATAGTAGAGAAGAGACTAGAGTAGATTGGAGACTAGAGTAGATTGGAGACTAGAATAGATTAGAGACTAGAGTAGATTAGAGACTAGAGTAGAGAAGAGACTATAGTAGATTAGAGACTAGAGTTGATTAGAGACTAGAGTAGATTAGAGACTAGTTGATTAGAGACTACAGTTGATTAGAGACTAGAGTAGAGAAGAGACTATAGTAGAGAAGAGACTATAGTAGAGTAGAGACTAGTTGATTAGAGACTACACTAGAGAAGAGACTACACTAGAGAAGAGACTATAGTAGAGTAGAGCCTAGTTGATTAGAGAGTAGAGTAGAGACTAGTAGAGTAGAGACTAGTAGAGTAGAGACTAGAGTAGAGTAGAGACTATAGTAGAGTAGAGACGAGAGTATGGTAGAGAGTACAGTAGTGTATATCCATTATCTGCTACTATGGATATCAGAAATTGGCTTCGCCAAAGTAACCAAACAAAAAAGAAGGAGAAGGAGAGCGATGAGCAGAAGCATCAAATCACCGAGGCCACGATGATGCTGCCGAGCTCCAGCGAGCTCTGTGTTCAGAGTCTACCCATCCTACCACAACTGCCGCCAGGATAATGGCTCCACAGCTGCCTCCACCTCCTTCTGTTCCTGATGATCTTGGAACGGAGGAGCCGCAGGTTTTCTGTCCGAAAAAGGTACATTTTATAGCCACTGGTTTATAGGAAGAGAGTTGCTGGAATACTCAGTTAATTCAGATGTGATTATGGCTTTCTTGGTTGCTGTTAATGGAACTGTACCTATTGGAAGCGTGTTTATGGTAGGCTGGCATTGCAGCATTGATTACGTGGGTCGAATTTGATTTACAGAAGTGTATTGTGCCATATCACAATGTGTTACTGAACTCCTGAGCGTCATGATTTTCCATGTTTGAAGCTGGCCTCTATAGGCCTATTTATTTGGCGAGACAGCGAGGCATGGCTGCATCTCACTGTATTAGGCTGTAGGCTGCATCTAACAGTAGTAGGCTGTAGTTGGCATCTCACTGTAGTAGGCTGTAGGCTGCATCTCACTGTATTAGGTTGTAGGATGCATCTAACTGTAGTAGACTGTAGGCTGCATCTCACTGTATTAGGCTGTAGACTGCATCTCACTGTAGTAGGCTGCATCTCACTGTAGTAGGCTGCATCTCACTGTAGTAGGCCGCATCTCACTGTAGTAGGCTGCATCTCACTGTAGTAGGCTCTGGGTTCGCGCCCAGGCTCTGTCGCAGCCGGCTGCAACCGGGAGGTCCGTGGGGCGACGCACAATTGGCCTAGCGTTGTCCAGGTTAGGGAGGGTTTGGCCGGTAGGGATATCCTTGTTTCATCACGCACCAGCGACTCCTGTGGCGGGCCGGGTGCAGTGCACGCTAACCAAGGTCGCCAGGTGCACAGTGTTTCCTCCGACACATTGGTGCGGCTGGCTTCCGGGTTGGGATGCGCGCTGTGTTAAGAAGCAGTGCGGCTTGGTTGGGTTGTGTTTCGGAGGACGCGTGGCTTTCGAACTTCGTCTCGCCCGTACGGGAGTTGTAGCGATGAGACAAGATAGTAACTACTAACAATTGGATACCATGAAATTGGGGAGAAAAAGGGGGTAACATTTTTAAAAAAGAAGAAAAAAAAGAAATAACTTTTATTTCAGTAAATCTTTTATTAGAAATCTTTATCTGATGCAGGTAGATTCATATTTAATGGGAAATGTGCTATATTGTTTATGTCACGCCCTGACCTTAGAGAGCCGTTTTATTTCTCTATTTGGTGAGGTCAGGGTGTGATTTGGGGTGGGCATTCTAGTTTGTCTATTTCTTTGTTTTTGGCCGAGTATGGTTCCCAATCAGAGGCAGCTGTCTATCGTTGTCTGTGATTGGGAATCATACTTAGGCAGCCCTTTTTCCCACTTTCTGTTGTGGGATCTTGTTTTTGTTATTTGCTGGTTTAGCGCTACTATACTTTACGTGTCGTTTATCTTTCTTGTTTTTTTTGGTGTTCATTTAATACATTTATGATGTGCGCCTACCACGCTGCACCTTGGTCTCATTCCGACGACAGCCGTAACAGTTTAATGTGTTCAGCGAATGGGGATTGAACTCTTTATCCCTTTAACTGTATCTTCTTGAAATAAATAGCGGAAACATTATTTCACATTTAAAAACTCAAATAAAAACTAGAGTAGAGATGATCTTGATGTTTATTTTGGAAATTATTGAGCTCTAATATGTGGTTGAGAAGTCAGAAGAGGGGCATACCAGCAATGCCATATTAGAATGACAATTAGCTTATTTTTATTATTTTTTACTCATCTCAACAATATTACATAAATGACTGCTTCAATGGCCTTTATAGGAAGGTAAGCATTGTCACATTTGAAAAAAATAATGGTGTTTTTGTGTGTCATAACATTCCACTGTCAAAACATGCTCTACCAGCCAGTTGAGAAAACAGTTAAAGCAAGGGTTCCTAAACTTGTTTGTCCCATTACTTTATTTTTGATATCTGAAAATTACCACAACCCCAACCGTGTGAAACGAAATATGTAATTAACTTCTCTAGGATAGGGGGCAGCATTTTCACTTTTGGATAAATAGCGTGCCCAATTTCAACTTCCTTCTACTCATCCCCAGAATATAAGATATGCATATTATTAGTACATTTGGATAGAAAACACTCTGAAGTTTCTACAACTGTTTGAATCATGTCTGTGAGTAAAACAGAACTTATGTAGCAGGCATAACCCCGAGGACAAACCGTTCAGATTTTTTTTTTTGAGGTCACTGTCTGCTACATTTTTCTGGATTTTGGCCAAGTGGGACGCTACCGTCCCACCTATCCTAGAGCCAATGTTAACTTTTTTATTTGGGGCTATGACAGTCAAAACCTTCTAACAATATTACTGATTGTATTCTTAACTCACCATAACCTATTTTTAATGTGGGGCGATGACAGTCAATTGCAAATTAGTCTGACATAATGTCTCTTATCTCACCACCACTAATGAGATGGGTGTGGCTTGATGCGTGTCACGTCGGAGCTTCTCAAAGTCAGGGGGTGTGGTCGACAGTGCTCACCTCATCTATGCTGTCACATCCAACCTGAATCGATATTTGGTTTTAAATGCAGACGAGAGTGCTGAATCCAGCTTCACACAGATATAAGCTGGCGAAGGGTACCATGAGTTTTAATGCTCAGAGGGAGACGACAGGGTATTCGCTTTGAGTCAGGAACCAAAACTCCTCCGTAGTGACCCGTGGATGCATTATCTGCAGCATTTGGTCACATGACATCTTGATCAGCTGTTTGATTTCACTTACAGGCATGACAACTGAGCCAGGATCACAGTAAAACGGATTGGGAAGTAGGTCCCAAAGTGCTCTTCCAAGTGTTGGAGGGGAGCAGTCATCATTCGTGTGGGATACTGATGCTGTTTTCTGTCAGAAACATGCTCAGCCGAGGGGAGGAGGCACGGTTGGCTTTTGAAAGACTCTCTCTGTCCAATAAGAAATCTTTCCTCTAGAATTCCCTGATTCGGTAACTCATCTGTAGAATGTTTTTTGTATTTCCCCTGCATGCTTGCGTTCAGTTCGTTCAGTTTCCAAAATATGTCTGTAAGGGGAAAAAGTAAGGGGAAAAAAGTAAGGAACTTGTATGTCGGCCCTGTATTAAAGAACATAAATGGTTAAAGAAAAGTGTGATAAATAAAAACATATACCAATTTCATTTAAGGACCAAAAAACGGACAGCTGTGCCATATAAATTGCAAAATAGTTGGGAAGAGATTTTCGATGTACCCATTCCATGGCAATGGTTTATGAATTGATACGGAAAACAACGCCGGATTCAAAACTTCGAATTTTTCAATTTAAATTACTGGGAACCACTGAGTGAAACGGTTTAAGAATAATAATGTTTTGTGATAAGCAAACTCAAGATCGTAATTATCTTGTCACCAACATATTTCCCAGTGAAAATAAAATCATACAAATGTAGGTTCTAGATAACATGTTGATCCCTACGTCTTTACCTGGTTGCAGCTAACAGAGGTCAGGTGGTTGATATCCAGTTCAATTATTGTGTGGTCTTCTCAACCAGAAAACCAGTTAACAACCAACAAAAACGTGCCAACTTTCGCCCGTCCCCAACAGACTGGTGGAACTTACAGTGAGGAGTGAGATGAACATTACTGTAGAGGTGGTGTGTGTGTGTGTGTGTGTGTGTGTGTGTGTGTGTGTGTGTGTGTGTGTGTGTGTGTGTGTGTGTGTGTGTGTGTGTGTGTGTGTGTGTGTGTGTGTGTGTGTGTGTGTGTGTGTGTGTGTGTGTGTGTGTGGCAGAGGACTGGTGTTTCAATTTTTAAAGATGTGCCATTTTACCCCCTACATTATTGAAAAGCCCCAGCAAGCTGTGAATAACTGGTACATAATGCAGAGAAGTCTCTGAAATGTTTCTTCAGCACCAGGAGACTTTAACACACACACACACACACACACACACACACACACACACACACACACACACACACACACACACACACACACACACACACACACACACACACACACACACACACACACACACACACACACACACACACACTCTACACTCCTTCTTAAAAATGATACTTGTTTGTTTGTGGCGTCACACCTACGTACAATCTAAGGAAACAGAACCTGTTGTCACTACAGTCAGGCACAATTCAATTTAAACAATGACCATGAATTAGGACAGTAGTGGACGCATAAACTCTGGCCTAACGCCAATTGTAAAATGTCATTATGCCTACACTTTTTGGTGTTTTGTATTAAAGATGTATCTTTCCATTCACCACTGTTTGGAGGCTAGAAATATGTTTGCGAGTGGATGAACGTGCGCGGGTAGCCTAAAGGACCTCTTCGAAGTGTTTGTTTGACAAATCAGACGAAAGCATCGTAACTGGTTGTGTTGATGCCACAATTTAAAAAAAAAAGTAAAATTACATCTCTTTACGACTAGGCCCACAGAGATCCTATTGTAATTAAAGCAATTCTATATGTAGTTATATGATTAGACCCATGAAGGATGGAGGTCTCGTACCCGGAAGAAATTACATCTACTTTCACCCCTTGTATCATGGATACCATTATGTCTCTGCATCCAGTATGAAGGAAATTGCGAGCCAATGCTAACTAGCGTTAGCGCAATGACTGGAAGTCTACGGTATCTACTAGCATGCTAGCAGTTGCGCTAACGCTAGATAGCAACTTCCTTCAAAAACTACACGGAGAGCCCTAAAAATTTTCCTCTGACTCTGGGGAAGTAGATACAATCCTGAATTATTCCTTTAATGATTTATTGATTAGGATACAATCCTGAATTATTCCTTTAATGATTTATTGATTAGGATACAATCCTGAATTATTCCTTTAATGATTTATTGATTAGGATACAATCCTGAATTATTCCTTTAATGATTTATTGATTAGGATACAATACTGAATTATTCCTTTAATGATTTATTGATTAGGATACAATCCTGAATTATTCCTTTAATGATTTATTGATTAGGATACAATACTGAATTATTCCTTTAATGATTTATTGATTAGGATACAATCCTGAATTATTCCTTTAATGATTTATTGATTAGGATACAATACTGAATTATTCCTTTAATGATTTATTGATTAGGATACAATCCTGAATTATTCCTTTAATGATTTATTGATTAGGATACAATCCTGAATTATTCCTTTAATGATTTATTGATTAGGATACAATCCTGAATTATTCCTTTAATGATTTATTGATTAGGATACAATCCTGAATTATTCCTTTAATGATTTATTGATTAGGATACAATACTGAATTATTCCTTTAATGATTTATTGATTAGGATACAATCCTGAATTATTCCTTTAATGATTTATTGATTAGGATACAATACTGAATTATTCCTTTAATGATTTATTGATTAGGATACAATCCTGAATTATTCCTTTAATGATTTATTGATTAGGATACAATACTGAATTATTCCTTTAATGATTTATTGATTAGGATGAGATGTCGGTGCTGTATGCCAAGTGCATGGAGAGGGAAGTGAAAGGATGCCAATGTAAATTATACTCAATATAACACACATACACACACACACACACACACACGCACTTACGCTTCCATACACTCACACACCTTCCACTTATGCTCCTGCCATACTGTTTACTACCATTATTATTATATATTACTACCAGTCACTTTCTCCTTGCCTATATTTACATACAGTATCTTCCTCCATCACTCCAGTATCCCTGCACATTGTAAATATGGTACTGACACTGACCCTGTGTACAGTCACTTTACCCCTATACATATCTACCTCCATCACTCCAGTATCCCTGCACATTGTAAATATGGTACTGACACTGATCCTGTATATAGTCACTTTACCCCTATACATATCTACCTCCATCCCTCCCGTATCCCTGCACATTGTAAATATGGTACTGACCCTGTATATAGTCACTTTACCCCTATACATATCTACCTCCATCACTCCAGTATCCCTGCACATTGTTAATATGGTACTGACCCTGTATATAGTCACCTTACCCCTATACATATCTACCTCCATCACTCCAGTATCCCTGCACATTGTTAATATGGTACTGACCCTGTATATAGTCACCTTACCCCTATACATATCTACCTCCATCACTCCAGTATCCCTGCACATTGTTAATATGGTACTGACCCTGTATATAGTCACCTTACCCCTATACATATCTACCTCCATCACTCCAGTATCCCTGCACATTGTTAATATGGTACTGCCCCTGTATATAGTCACCTTACCCCTATACATATCTACCTCCATCACTCCAGTATCCCTGCACATTGTTAATATGGTGCTGACCCTGACCCTGTGTACAGTCACTTTACCCCTATACATATCTACCTCCATCACTCCAGTATCCCTGCACATTGTTAATATGGTACTTATCCTGTATATAGTCACCTTACCCCTATACATATCTACCTCCATCACTCCAGTATCCCTGCACATTGTTAATATGGTACTGACCCTGTATATAGTCACCTTACCCCTATATATATCTACCTCCATCACTCCAGTAACCCTGCACATTGTTAATATGGTACTGACCCTGTATATAGTCACCTTACCCCTATATATATCTACCTCCATCACTCCAGTAACCCTGCACATTGTTAATATGGTACTGACCCTGTATATAGTCACCTTACCCCTATACATATCTACCTCCATCACTCCAGTATCCCTGCACATTGTAAATATGGTGCTGACCCTGTATATAGTCACTTTACCCCTATACATATCTACCTCCATCACTCCAGTATCCCTGCACATTGTTAATATGGTACTGACCCTGTATATAGTCACCTTACCCCTATACATATCTACCTCCATCACTCCAGTATCCCTACACATTGTAAATATGGTGCTGACCCTGTATATAGTCACTTTACCCCTATACATATCTACCTCCATCACTCCAGTATCCCTGCACATTGTTAATATGGTACTGACCCTGTATATAGTCACCTTACCCCTATACATATCTACCTCCATCACTCCAGTATCCCTGCACATTGTAAATATGCTACTGACACTGACCCTGTGGAGAGAGTTTAACTGGCACCTGGTAATGAACTGTGTAGAGAGTTTAACTGGCACCTGGTCATTCAAGGATTATTCTTTATTTTTACTTTTTCTACATTGTAGAATGATAGTAAATACATCAAAACTATGACATAGTTTTCAGCATGCAGGTGTAGCTGGTTGAGAGAATGCCAAGAGTGTGCAAAGTTGTCGTCAAGGTAAATGGTGGCTACTTTGAAGAATCTCAAATTTAAAATATATTTTGATTTGTTTAACACTTTTTTGGTTACTACATGATTCCATATGTGTTATTTCATAGTTCTGATGTCTTCGCTATTATTCTACAATGTAGAAAATAGTAAAAATGAAGAAAAACCCTTGAATCAGTAGGTGTGTCCAGACTTTAGACTGGTACTGTAGATCAATCATCATTCCAGTGATCATTGTCTTTTCCTTTAAAAGGTAACATGGATGTGTCTAAAACAGTGTCTATGGATGAACCAGGCTTCTCTAAACACATCTGACATGAGTTAGGGGTTTTTGTACATCCAAGGACCTCATTCTTACAGGGTCCAGTAAAACATCTTTGTGTTTTTAAAACACTCTCTGTTTTTTTAAACAAGAAAGGGTCAAAGTCAAACACAGTGAAAATCCCAGTTAGGTTTGACATACTTTGCCACTGCTATATATTTAAGAAGAATACTGAAAGTCATTCTGCGTTGATGGTTTGATCCATTTCCAGGTAATCTTTGACATCTTGTGTAATTTACTCCATAGATGTCGGTGGTGAAAGATCGTATCCTGAAGAATTAGAACTTTATTCATACAGGTTTTTCTCATTGAGATAAAAATCTACTTTTCAAGAGAGACCTGGTCCAACAGCAGCAGGGGGAACAAAGTTTCAGACAAAACAACTTACATACACTAACACAACATTGAACAAAACTATAGACACACATGCATTACAACAATTACATATTACATAAAGAAACACAAGTCTAAAAACGAAAAAACAGCTGTCCTTTAAGACAATTACACTCTTCTATAATATTTACATCGACCAAGTATTTAAACTCCACCAATGTGACTAGATCATCAAATTTTAACATGTTATGAAGAGAATTCCAGGACCCCAGAGCTGAGTAACTAAAACGATTTCTACCATGACCTGTTCTAATTCTTGATACTGTTAAAAGCAAATGAGAATAGGAACGTAATTTAGATTTATTTACTGACCTGATTAAAGAAGATCAGAGATAAAGTGGCATTTTACCCAATATGGCCTTATAAATCAGTGTATACCAGTGTTTAAGCCAACGCAAGGTCAATGACGACCAGCCAACGGCTCTGTAGAGATCACAATGATGTGTTAGATGTTTTTCAGTGCTCTCAGGGTAGTGGTTGAGGCCTGCATATAAAGTACTGGTCAAAAGTCTGCACACATCTACTCGTTCAAGGGTTTTTCTTTATTTTTACTATTTTCTACATTATAGAATAATAGTGAAGACATCAAAACTATGAAATAACACATATGGAATCATGTAGTAACCAAAAGAGTGTTAAACAAATCAAAATATATTTGATATTTAAAGATTCTTCAAAGTAGCCACCCTTTGCCTTGATGACAGCTTTGCACACTCTTGGCATTCTCTCAACCAGCTTCGCCTGGAATGCTTTTCCAACAGTCTTGAAGGAGTTACCACACGCTGAGCACTTGTTGGCTGCTTTTCCTTCACTCTGTGGTCCAACTCATCCCAAACCATCTCAATTGGGTTGAGGTCGGGGGATTGTGGATGCAGATCATCTGAAGCAGCCCTCCATCACTCTCCTTCTTGGTCAAATAGCCCTTACACAGCCTGGAGGTGTGTTGGGTCATTGACCTGCTGAAAAACAAATGATGGTCCCACAAGCGCAAACCAGATGGGATGGTGTATCGCCGCAGAATGCTGTGGTAGCCATGCTGGTTAGATGTGCTTTGAATTCTAAATAAATCACAGACAGTGTCACAAGCAAAGCACCCCCACACCATCACACCTCCTCCTCCATTCTTCATGGTGGGAACCACACATGCAGAGATCATGTGTTCACCTACTCTGCGGTTGAAACAAAAAATCTTACATTTGTCCTCATCAGACCAAAGGACAGATTTACAGCAGTGTAATGTCCATTGCTCATGTTGCTTGGCACAATAAAGTCTCTTCTTATTATTGGTGTCCTTTAGTAGTGGTTTCTTTGCAGAAATTCGACCATGAAGGCCTGATTCACGCAGTCTCCTCTGAACAGTTGATGTTGAGATGTGTCTGTTACTTGAACTCTGTGAAGCATTTATTTGGCCTGCAATCTGAGGTGCATTTAACTCCAATTAACTTATCCCCTGCAGCAGAGGTAACTCTGGGTCTTCCTTTCCTGTAGCGGTCCTCGTGAGAGCCAGTTTCATCATAGTGCTTGATGGTTTTGTGACTGATTGGCTCAAACACATCTAGAAGGAAATAAATTCCCCAAACTAACTTTTAACAAGGCACACCTGTTAGTTGAAATGCATTCCAGGTGACTAACTCATGAAGCTGGTTGAGAGAATGCCAAGAGTGTGCAAAGTTGTCATCAAGGCAAATGGTGTGATTCTACAGTTTTGATGTCTTCACTATTATTCTACAATGTAGACAATTGTAAAAATAAAGAAAAACCCTGGAATGAGTAGGTGTGTCCAAACTTTTGACTGGTAGTGTATATAACATCACTAAAGTCTAAAGCTGCCAGTAAGGTACATCGTACCAGATCTTTCCTGGCATCCAGAGAAAAACTAGCCTCATGCCGGTAATAAAAACATGTTCTCTGCTTGAGCTTCCTTGTCAAGTTCTCCACATGAACTGTGAAGCTCAGCTTGTCATCCACCCACACTCCCAAATATTTGTACACTTTGACTTACTCTATAGTATGTCCATCCAATGTAACAATGACATGATTAGTAACAAACCCAAATTCAGAACCAGCTTAAAATCATACAGATTCTGTTGTATAGTGTTAAATGCTCTTTGGGCATTTTCAAAAGTTTAAGATAAACTATTACCACTTTAATAAAGAACAGTATTATCTGCATAAAAATGAACATCCGCTGTTTCATTAAGATCCCCAATGTTGTTGATATACAAAATGAACAACAGTGGGCCTAAAATAGAACTTTGCGGAACACCTGAACTCTATGAACTCAGATTTACAACCATCCTCCATTACACATTGCGTACGATTTGATAGGTGATTTATAAACTATTCTAGAGCATGACCAGTAATTGCACAACATTTTAACTTTTGCACCAACACAGCATGATCCACGGTGTCAAATGCATTCGACAAATCAGTAAAGACAGACACGCAATGTAACTTCTTGTCAAGAACACAGTGGATGTCATTTAAAACATTCAACGTTGTTGAAACAGTGCTGTGGCCAAACCTAAAACCTGCTTGCATTCCACTTAAGATGTTGTTTTCTTGGAGGTAGGCCTTCAGCTGCCTACTACCTAAGGACTCCAGTACCTTTGACAGTACAGACGATGTTGATGTGGGTCGATAGTTGTCAAGTAGCGAAGGATCTCCACCTTTCAGGAGAGGCAGCACAAAAGCAGATTTCCATACCTTGGGGGAATTTCCTTAACGTCAAGCGTGAGGTTAAAAATACATGTAAAGGGGGGAGCAAGGATGTCTGCAGCTAGGTGTTGGAGGCAGGGGTCTAGATCATCCGGGCCAGGGGATTTCTTTCTATCAATTTCTTTCAGGGCTTTACGCACTTCTGAAACAGAGAAGGATGAGAAGGAGAACCTGGTGAAGGAAGGAGTGCACAGGGGTGTCAGGACAATTCACAGGGGGCTCATTTACACCTTTAACATTTGTCAAATAAACTGCCTGCATCTAGAAAATGCAGATTTAAGGCTTTCAGAATAGAGCGTCTCTCAGTTACAATCTGTGTCTCGACCAACAATGGTTTGGGAAGCTGTGTATCTTTTTTTTGCATTCCAAACCTTTCCCTACTTGCCAAAATTTGGAGGGATTATTTAAATGATCCGAAGGGATAGTATTGGTTAAGCTCAAATCAATGAAAGAGGATTTCAGAGGATACTTTATATTCAACCCCGTTACACTGTTGATAATCTGAGTGAGATTATAGCTATTGCAAATTATTTTGAGTTGACCAGAGCTAGATGTTAACCAATCCTGATTCAGATCACCCTTCAAGACAAACTCAAGAGTTGACATGCTGTGATAACAATTCAAACAATACAATTCAGAGAGCCAGCAGTAGCAGATGGAGGTCTATAACAACAAGATACAACAATATTTAAAGATGAGCCAAGGTTTATGTTGAAGAGAGGTCCTCAACTAGGCAGACATCCAGGCTGAAGAGGTCCTCAACTAGGCAGACATCCAGGGATGAAGAGAGGTCCTCAACTAGGCAGACATCCAGGATGAAGAGGTCCTCAACTAGGCAGACATCCAGGGATGAAGAGAGGTCCTCAACTAGGCAGACATCCAGGGATGAAGAGAGGTCCTCAACTAGGCAGACATCCAGGGCTGAAGAGAGGTCCTCAACTAGGCAGACATCCAGGGCTGAAGAGAGGTCCTCAACTAGGCAGACATCCAGGGATGAAGAGAGATCCTCAACTAGGCAGACATCCAGGGATGAAGAGAGGTCCTCAACTAGGCAGACATCCAGGGATGAAGAGAGGCCCTCAACTAGGAAGACACCCAGGGCTGAAGAGAGGTCCTCAACTAGGCAGACATCCAGGGCTGAAGAGAGGCCCTCAACTAGGCAGACATCCAGGGCTGAAGAGAGGTCCTCAACTAGGCAGACATCCAGGGATGAAGAGAGGCCCTCAACTAGGCAGACATCCAGGGCTGAAGAGAGGTCCTCAACTAGGCAGACATCCAGGGATGAAGAGAGGTCCTCAACTAGGCAGACATCCAGGGCTGAAGAGAGGTCCTCAACTAGGCAGACATCCAGGGATGAAGAGAGGCCCTCAACTAGGCAGACACCCAGGGATGAAGAGAGGCCCTCAACTAGGCAGACATCCAGGGCTGAAGAGAGGTCCTCAACTAGGCAGACATCCAGGGATGAAGAGAGGTTTACCCTCTAACTTCCATTTCCATAGCAACCACCGTTCAGTGCTTAAGACTTGGCCAATTTATGAAAATTGGGTTGACACGTGAGTGTTTTAAGAAGAACACGTCTTGGAAACACAGTTGTAGGAGAAAGGTTTTAACAAATGAGTGACGTGTCGGCGTTGTCATCACTGTACGTTTGTTTGTTGGTCAAAGCTTCTTCAATGTCTTGTCGTTATAGTACATTTGCTTGTAAATGCTTGGATTCCCCAAAACACTACTCAAATTTCTACAGTCCCCCCCCAATGAACAGTAGGAAACTGAAAAGTAACTAGGATAATAAAACAGTTAATTCAATATTAAATGCATTACATTAACTGTCATAGATTGGCCGCTGAACTTCATGTGATATACAGTGCATTCGGAAGTATTCAGACCCCTTGACTTTTTCCACATTTTGTTACGTTACAGCCTTATTCTAAAAGTGGATTACATTCTTTGTTTTTTTCATCAATCTACACACAATACCCCATAATGACAAAGCAAAAACAGGTTTTTAGATTTTTTTGCAAATACATTTTTTTTTTTTATAATACATTTACATAAGTAAATGTCAGTTTACATTTTCAGTGAATATACAACACATTTTTAAAGTCTGAATCTCTCATTCTCTCTGTCTCCCCTCTCGGGGACCTGAGCCCTAGGACCATACCTCATACCTGCCTGCAGCTATGGAACCCTGACCTGTTCAACGGACCTGCTACCTTGTCCCGGATTTGCTGTTTCGTCCCTCTCTCTTTCTACAGCACCTGCTGTCTCGATCCCTCTGAATGATCGGCTATGAAAAGCCAACTGACATTTACTCCTGACACCCTCTACAACCACTCTGATTATTATTTGACCCTGTTGGTCATCTATGAACGTTTGAACATCTTGAAGAACGATCTGTACTTAATGGCCATGTACTCTTATAATCTCCACTCGGCACAGCCAGAAGAGCCTGGTTCCTCTCTAGGTTTCTTCCTCGGTACCTGACTTTCTATGGTGTTTTTCCCAGTCACCGTGCTTCTACATCTGCATTGCTTGCACTTTGGAGTTTTAGGCTTGGTGTCTGTATAAACACTTTGTGAATTCTGCTGATGTTAAAAGGGCTTTATAAATACATTTGACTGAAAGTTGATTGAATATGCCTATGTGTTAGAGTTCGAGAAGAAAAAGACGAGGAGACCATATTTAAATGAAGCCAATTTCATTCCCAAGTTCTAACCTAAAAGATGTTTTATTTTTTATTTGTTGCAAGTTCAAACTAAATCTCTAGTCTAGCAGCACATACTGTACTGTTCTCAGAGAGAGAGAGAGAGAGAGAGAGAGAGAGAGAGAGAGAGA
>NC_092094.1:8510445-8565445 GCF_045679555.1 Salvelinus alpinus
TGACAGAAATCGTAATATTAAACATTCATGAAAATACAAGTGTCATACATCATTTAAAAGCTTAACTTCTTGTTAATCCAGCCGCGTTGTCATCTTTCAAAAAGCCTTTACGGCGAAAGCACACCATGCGATTATCTGAGGACAGCGCCCCGCACACAAAATAATTACATACATTTTCCAACCAAGCAGAGGTGTCACGAAAGTCAGAAATAGCGATAAAATAAATTGTTTACCTTTGAAGATCTTCATCTGGTTGCAATCACAAGGGTCCCAGCTACATAACAAATGGTCCTTTTGTTCGATAAAGTCCTTCTTTATATCCCAAAAAAGTCAGTTTCATTGGCGCGTTAGACTCAGTAATCCACCGGTTTCCCTCGTTCAAAATGCATACAAATGAATCCCGTAAATTACCAATAAACTTCTTCCAAACAACGTTCCTAATCAATCCTCAGGTACCCTAATATGTAAATAAACGATCAAATTTAAGACGGAGAATACCGAAGACCATTACCGGAGATAAATAACGAAGTACGCGCACTCACCGGAACACGCAACAAACACTACAGCCAAAATGGGAGCCACTTACTAAAACTACAAATTCCAGCTCATTTTTCAAAAAACAAGCCTGAAACTCTTTCTAAAGACTGTTGACATCTAGTGGAAGCCCTAGGAACTGAAATCTGGGAGGTCTTCCTTTTATATTCCCATTGACAGCCATAGTAATCAAGGGTGAGCAGAATTTATTTTTTTCTGGATGGATTGTCCTCGGGTTTCGCCTGCCATATCAGTTCTGTTATACTCACAGACATTATTTTAACAGAGTGTTTTCTATCCAATACTACAAATTATATGCATATCCTAGCTTCTGGGCCTGAGTAACAGGCAGTTTACTTTGGTCACCTCATTCATCCAAACTTCCGAATACTGCCCCCTAGCCCGAAGATTAAAAGACCAAAAGTAATTAGGACAATTTGCTGCTCCGCTGTTCCATGGCCAGATGTGTGTTATTCCCTCATTAGTTTATTTACAAGTAAGCAGATAAAAGGTCTAGAGTTGATTTCAAGTGCGGCATTTGCATTTGTAATCTGTTGCTTTTAACCCTCAATATGAAGTCCAAAGAGCTGTCACTGCCAGTCAAGCAAGCCATCATTAGGCTGAAAAATCTAAACAAACCCATCAGAGAGATAGCAACAACATTAGGTGTGGCCAAATCAACTATTTGGTCCATTCTTAAACAGAAATAACACACTGGTGAGCTCAGGAACACCAAAAGGCCCGGAAGACCACGGAAAACAACTGTGGTGGATGACAGAAGAATTCTTTCCCATGTGAAGAAAAACCCATTCACAACAGTTGGCCAGATTTAAGAACACCTTGAAGGCGGTTTGACGTATCTGTGTCAAAGTCAACAATCAAGAGAAGACTTCACCAGTGTAAATACAGAGGGTTTACCACAAGATGTAAATCATTGGTAAGCCTCAAAAACAAAAACACCAGATTAGACTTGATGCTGTGACTGCTGACAAAAGCTGCATGATGAATTATGAAGTGTTTAGGGCCATATTATCTGCTCACATTCAGCCAAATACTTCAAAACTCATTGGACGGCGCTTCACAGCGCAGACGGACAATGACCTGAAGCATACTGCGAAAGCAACTCAATACTTTTTTAAGGCAAAGAAGTGGAATGTTCTGCAATGGCCAAGTCAATCACCTGACCTGAATCCAATTGAGCATTTATTTCACTTGCTGAAGGCAAAACTAAGGGCAAAACGCCCCAAGAACAAGCAGGAAATGAAGACAGCTGCAGTAAAGGCCTGGCAGAGCATCACCAGGGAAGAAACCCAGCATCTGGTGATGTCTATGGGTTCCAGACTTCAGGCAGTCATTGATTGCAAAGTATGTGCAACCAAATATTACAACTCACAATTTAATTTATGATTATATTAGTTTGTCCAATTACTTTTGAGCCCCTAAAATTGGGGGGGGGGGCGCTATGTATAAAAATGGTTGTAATTCCTACACGGACCAGTGATTCCATGTCTATGTAAGTATATAGGGCAGCAGCCTCTCAGGTGCAGGGTTGAGGAACCGGGTGGTAGCCGGCTAATGATGGCTATTTAACAGTCTGATGGCCTTGAGATAAAAGCTATTTTTCAGTCTCTCGGTCCCAACTTTGATGCACCTGTACTGACCTCGCCTTCTGGATGGTAACGGGGTGAACAGGCAGTGGCTCGGGTGGTTGATGTCCTTGATGATCTTCTTGGCCTTCCTGTGACATCGGGTGCTGTAGGTGTCCTGGAGGGCAGGCAGTGTGCCCCCGGTGATGCGTTTTTTTTATTTTTTACTTTAGTCATTTTCTATTGAGGTATCTTTACTTATACTCAAGTATTACAATTGGGTACATTTTTCACCGCTGCTTGTTTGTTTGTGATTAGGGCTTTGGAACAAGCTTCCCTCGTTCTCTGCTCGTTCCTTTCATAGAGGTGCAACTCTGCGGTGTACAGTACTTCTTTCTCCGTGACCACTGTCTTTATTTCCCCTGAAAACGACTAGGTCCATGGATATGTTTCAGTCAGGGCCCGGCCTGCACTCTCAAACAGCATTCCTTGTGTTTAGGAAAAACATGGAAGCTGACTGACGTATGAACAAGTCAAAGTGAGCAGTCAGCCATCTTGGCTTCCGTCCCACTCAGCCAAGTGGCCATATGAAAGCTGGGTTTGTGTTGCTGGAGCTGCCTACACGATGCCTGTGTTTTTGTGTTTGTGTATGCGTGTGAGTGTGTGTATGCGTGTGAGTGTGTGTATGCGTGTGTGTGTGTACTGTTTGCGTGTGAGTGTGTGAGTGTGTGTTTGTTTGTGTGTGCTGCTGCTGCTCCGACAAGGTGGACGGCCTGTTGTTTTTCCTGGCAAAGCTTGAACAAACAGACCAATTACATTGCCTCTGCCCGGTGTGTCAAATTCTGATCTAGGGTTTTATTTTGCATTATTTGACAGAGGCTTAGGGAATAAATCTGGGGTTTGAGAACAGAACAAGAGAGACAGAGATATTTAATAAGGGCTGCTGAAGTTTCCTATGGTTTGCATATAAATCCTGAGTGGTAGCCGGTACAATATATTGCGTCTGTCGGTTAGACAAGGACGCAAACTACAGGTTAGAAGAGGGAACCGACCAGATATGGGTTCAAATACTATTAGAAATAATTCCAAATGTTTTATTTGGGCTTCATTGAGGTTGCCTGGCACAATGGAACCAATAGAATAGTCGCAAAACTGCAAACTCCACCCCATCTGCCACTCCAGGTAGACTAAAAGCAAACAATAAATAAATATTTCAAATAGTATTTGAACCCAGGTCTGGAACTAGAACCGACACATGGTCAAAGTAAGGGGTGCTGCAGTGAACAGCTTTCTGGTGTTATAATCTGAAATATTCAAAACTTATATATGGGACTTTTCTCTAACTCTGCTGAATACCATGCCCGTAAAATGCATTATTCATCTGAAGCTGTGTTTCAACTCCTCTCTCCGCCTACGGCACTCTCACCCCCAAGAGTGAACCAAGTACCCTTCCCTTTTCAAATTCAATCCCAAATCTTCCTCCTGTTTAATAAAAAAATCTTGTTATTCTATGAAGTGACTTTTCTCCAAAGCTGGGTTCTGGATGTGTGAGTCTGCTGGATGAGGTGTCTACACATTAGAGAGAGAGGGAGGGAGAGAGAGAGGGAGAGGGAGAGAGAGCGAGAGAGGGAGAGAGGGACAGAGAGCGAGAGGGAGAGAGAGCGAGAGAGGGAGAGAGCGAGCGAGTGGGCGAGAGAGATAGGGAGCGAGAGGGAGCGAGAGGGAGCGAGAGGGAGCGAGAGGGAGCGAGAGGGAGAGAGGGAGAGAGAGGGAGAGAGAGTGAGAGAGGGAGAGAGCAAGAGGGAGAGAGAGCGAGACAGGGAGCGAGAGAGAGCGAGAGAGGGAGCGAGAGAGAGCGAGAGAGAGCGAGAGAGGGAGAGAGAGCGAGAGAGGTAGAGAGCGAGAGGGCGAGAGAGCGAGAGAGGGAGAGAGAGAGCGAGAGAGGGAGCGAGAGAGCGAGAGAGAGCAAGAGAGAGCGAGAGAGGGAGAGAGAGCGAGAGAGGTAGAGAGCGAGAGGGCGAGAGAGCGAGAGAGAGAGGTGGATGCAGCCTGCTTTTAAGAGAAGCTGACTCGTCTTTAAAGGGAAAGTCTTTCACGTACAGTAGTGAGTTAATAATTTAAAGGTCCAACTCAATGTATTATTTGTCAGGATGGTGGATTAAGTCCTGAGAAATCTCGATTGATCGTCGATGTGCGTGATGTTCTGAATCTCTCAGCTGGCCAGCTTGCTTACAACCT
Organism: Salvelinus alpinus; assembly: GCF_045679555.1. Classification (NCBI taxonomy): domain Eukaryota; kingdom Metazoa; phylum Chordata; class Actinopteri; order Salmoniformes; family Salmonidae; genus Salvelinus; species Salvelinus alpinus. Next base: position 8,514,804 of record NC_092094.1, read on the forward strand.
GTACATATGGAATGGGCATGACCAAACCTATATCAGTAGCTGATGACACAAACCTATATCAGTGTCTGTTGATAGACCCATATCAGTGTCTGATGACAGACCTATATCAGTGTCTGATGACAGACCTATATGAGTGTCTGTTGACAGGCCTATATCAGTGTCTGTTGATAGGCCTATATCAGTGTCTGTTGACAGACCTATATCAGTGTCTGATGACAGACCTATATCAGTGTCTGTTGATAGGCCTATATCAGTGACTGATGACAGACCTATATCAGTGTCTGTTGATAGGCCTATATCAGTGTCTGATGACAGGCCTATATCAGTGTCTGATGACAGACCTATATCAGTGTCTGTTGACAGACCTATATCAGTGTCTGTTGACAGGTCTATATCAGCATCTGTTGACAGGCCTATATCAGTGTCTGATGACAGACCTATATCAGTGTCTGTTGACAGGCCTATATCAGCATCTGATGACAGACCTATATCAGCATCTGATGACAGGCCTATATCAGCATCTGTTGACAGACCTATATCAGCGTCTGATGACAGGCCTATATCAGCATCTGATGACAGGCCTATATCAGCATCTGTTGACAGACCTATATCAGCGTCTGATGACAGGCCTATATCAGCATCTGTTGACAGGTCTATATCAGCATCTGTTGACAGGCCTATATCAGTGTCTGATGACAGACCTATATCAGTGTCTGTTGACAGGCCTATATCAGCATCTGTTGACAGACCTATATCAGTGTCTGTTTAAAACTAAGGTATTTTATTCGATATATTTGATTCTGTATTTTAACACATATATAAACACGGTGTTCCACAGGGTAGAGTATCAGAGACTTCAAAGTCTAGTCTGATCTCTGCAGTCCCTCGTCTAGTAAACTTCAGCGCAAAAATATTCTCTTCTTTTTTAAAATCTTGTAACGAGAATAAAAACCAAAGGGATTACACTTCACATCAATAGTTTTGGTTTCGTCTTATCGTCTATATATGTAATATTTAATATCATTATATATTCTCTTTGCAGCATCTTGTCAAGTGAACGTTTCATTGTCTCATGGTCGTTGTACCGTGGTTGTTATTCTGTCGATTAAATTACATTTATATTGAGATTGAATATTGGTATTGAGATTTTGATTGAAAAAGAAGAGAGGAAATTGGTCTGGTTTCAACCGTTGAGAGAGATGAACCTGGAGAAGAGTCCCCTAAGCAAGCTGGTCCTGGGTCCTTGGCCCTAAACAACGAGTACACAGTGGCAGAATACCTGACCACTGTGACTGACCCAAACTTAAGGAAAGCTTTGACTATGTACAGACTCAGTGAGCATAGCCTTGCTATTGAGAAAGGCCGTCGTAGGCAGACATGGCTCTCAAGAGAAGACAGGCTATGTGCACACTGCCCACAAAATGAGGTAGAAACTGAGCTGCACTTCCTAACCTCCTGCCCAATGTATGATCATATTAGAGACACATATTTCCCTCAGATTACACAGATCCACAAAGAATTCGAAAACAAACCCAATTTTGATAAACTCCCATATCTACTGGGTGAAATACCACAGTGTGCCATCACATCAGCAAGATTTGTGACCTGTTGCCACAAGAAAAGGTCAACCAGTGAAGAACAAACACCATTTTAAATACAACTATATTTATGCTTATTTATTTTCCCTTGTGTACTTTAACCATTTGTACATTGTTACAACACTGTATATATACATAATATGACATTTGTAATGTCTTTATTCTTTTGAAACTTCTGTATGTGTAAAGTTTACTGTTAATTTTGATTGTTTATTTCACTTTTGTATATTATCTACCTCACTTGCTTTGGCAATGTTAACACATGTTTCCCATGCCAATAAAGCCCCTTGAATTGAATTGAAAGATAGAAAGTGAGAAAGGGAGATGTGGGGGGGGTGAGTGAAAGCTAGAAAGGTTGTGAGAATGTGAGTGAGGTGGTGGAGGAGGGAGAAAGGTAGTGAGAATGTGAGTGAGGTGGTGGAGGAGGGAGAAAGGTTGTGAGAATGTGAGTGAGGAGGTGGAGGAGGGAGAAAGGTAGTGAGAATGTGAGTGAGGAGGTGGAGGAGGGAGAAAGGTTGTGAGAATGTGAGTGAGGAGGTGGAGGAGGGAGAAAGGTAGTGGGAATGTGAGTGAGGAGGTGGAGGAGGGAGAAAGGTTGTGAGAATGTGAGTGAGGTGGTGGAGGAGGGAGAAAGGTAGTGAGAATGTGAGTGAGGTGGTGGAGGAGGGAGAAAGGTAGTGAGAATGTGAGTGAGGAGGTGGAGGAGGGAAAAAGGTAGTGAGAATGTGAGTGAGGAGTTGGAGGAGGGAGAAAGGTAGTGAGAATGTGAGTGAGGTGGTGGAGGAGGGAGAAAGGTAGTGAGAATGTGAGTGAGGAGGTGGAGGAGGGAGAAAGGTAGTGAGAATGTGAGTGAGGTGGTGGAGGAGGGAGAAAGGTGGTGAGAATGTGAGTGAGGTGGTGGAGGAGGGAGAAAGGTAGTGAGAATGTGAGTGAGGTGGTGGAGGAGGGAGAAAGGTAGTGAGAATGTGAGTGAGGAGGTGGAGGAGGGAGAAAGGTAGTGAGAATGTGAGTGAGGAGGTGGAGGAGGGAGAAAGGTAGTGAGAATGTGAGTGAGGTGGTGGAGGAGGGAGAAAGGTAGTGAGAATGTGAGTGAGGTGGTGGAGGAGGGAGAAAGGTAGTGAGGTGGTGGAGGAGGGAGGAAGGTAGTGAGAATGTGAGTGAGGTGGTGGAGGAGGGAGAAAGGTAGTGAGGTGGTGGAGGAGGGGGAAAGGTTGTGAGAATGTGAGTGAGGTGGTGGAGGAGGGAGAAAGGTAGTGAGAATGTGAGTGAGGTGGTGGAGGAGGGAGAAAGGTAGTGAGGTGGTGGAGGAGGGAGGAAGGTAGTGAGAATGTGAGTGAGGTGGTGGAGGAGGGAGAAAGGTAGTGAGGTGGTGGAGGAGGGGGAAAGGTTGTGAGAATGTGAGTGAGGTGGTGGAGGAGGGGGAAAGGTAGTGAGAATGTGAGTGAGGTGGTGGAGGAGGGAGAAAGGTAGTGAGGTGGTGGAGGAGGGGGAAAGGTAGTGAGAATGTGAGTGAGGTGGTGGAGGAGGGAGGAAGGTAGTGAGAATGTGAGTGAGGTGGTGGAGGAGGGGGAAAGGTAGTGAGAATGTGAGTGAGGTGGTGGAGGAGGGGGAAAGGTAGTGAGAATGTGAGTGAGGTGGTGGAGGAGGGAGAAAGGTAGTGAGAATGTGAGTGAGGTGGTGGAGGAGGGAGAAAGGTTGTGAGAATGTGAGTGAGGAGGTGGAGGAGGGAGAAAGGTAGTGAGAATGTGAGTGAGGAGGTGGAGGAGGGAGAAAGGTTGTGAGAATGTGAGTGAGGAGGTGGAGGAGGGAGAAAGGTAGTGAGAATGTGAGTGAGGAGGTGGAGGAGGGAGAAAGGTTGTGAGAATGTGAGTGAGGTGGTGGAGGAGGGAGAAAGGTAGTGAGAATGTGAGTGAGGTGGTGGAGGAGGGAGAAAGGTAGTGAGAATGTGAGTGAGGAGGTGGAGGAGGGAAAAAGGTAGTGAGAATGTGAGTGAGGAGTTGGTGGAGGGAGAAAGGTAGTGAGAATGTGAGTGAGGTGGTGGAGGAGGGAGAAAGGTAGTGAGAATGTGAGTGAGGAGGTGGAGGAGGGAGAAAGGTAGTGAGAATGTGAGTGAGGTGGTGGAGGAGGGAGAAAGGTTGTGAGAATGTGAGTGAGGTGGTGGAGGAGGGAGAAAGGTAGTGAGAATGTGAGTGAGGTGGTGGAGGAGGGAGAAAGGTAGTGAGAATGTGAGTGAGGAGGTGGAGGAGGGAGAAAGGTAGTGAGAATGTGAGTGAGGAGGTGGAGGAGGGAGAAAGGTAGTGAGAATGTGAGTGAGGTGGTGGAGGAGGGAGAAAGGTAGTGAGAATGTGAGTGAGGTGGTGGAGGAGGGAGAAAGGTAGTGAGGTGGTGGAGGAGGGAGGAAGGTAGTGAGAATGTGAGTGAGGTGGTGGAGGAGGGAGAAAGGTAGTGAGGTGGTGGAGGAGGGGGAAAGGTTGTGAGAATGTGAGTGAGGTGGTGGAGGAGGGAGAAAGGTAGTGAGAATGTGAGTGAGGTGGTGGAGGAGGGAGAAAGGTAGTGAGGTGGTGGAGGAGGGAGGAAGGTAGTGAGAATGTGAGTGAGGTGGTGGAGGAGGGAGAAAGGTAGTGAGGTGGTGGAGGAGGGGGAAAGGTTGTGAGAATGTGAGTGAGGTGGTGGAGGAGGGGGAAAGGTAGTGAGAATGTGAGTGAGGTGGTGGAGGAGGGAGAAAGGTAGTGAGGTGGTGGAGGAGGAGGGGGAAAGGTAGTGAGAATGTGAGTGAGGTGGTGGAGGAGGGAGGAAGGTAGTGAGAATGTGAGTGAGGTGGTGGAGGAGGGGGAAAGGTAGTGAGAATGTGAGTGAGGTGGTGGAGGAGGGGGAAAGGTAGTGAGAATGTGAGTGAGGTGGTGGAGGAGGGAGAAAGGTAGTGAGAATGTGAGTGAGGTGGTGGAGGAGGGAGAAAGGTAGTGAGAATGTGAGTGAGGTGGTGGAGGAGGGAGAAAGGTTGTGAGGTGGTGGAGGAGGGAGAAAGGTAGTGAGAACGTGAGTGAGGTGGTGGAGGAGGGAGAAAGGTAGTGAGGTGGTGGAGGAGGGGGAAAGGTAGTGAGAATGTGAGTGAGGTGGTGGAGGAGGGGGAAAGGTAGTGAGAATGTGAGTGAGGTGGTGGAGGAGGGAGAAAGGTAGTGAGGTGGTGGAGGAGGGGGAAAGGTAGTGAGAATGTGAGTGAGGTGGTGGAGGAGGGGGAAAGGTAGTGAGAATGTGAGTGAGGTGAGTGAGGTGGTGGAGGAGGGAGAAAGGTAGTGAGGTGGTGGAGGGAGAAAGGTAGTGAGGTGGTGGAGGAGGGGGAAAGGTAGTGAGAATGTGAGTGAGGTGGTGGAGGAGGGAGGAAGGTAGTGAGAATGTGAGTGAGGTGGTGGAGGAGGGAGAAAGGTAGTGAGGTGGTGGAGGAGGGGGAAAGGTAGTGAGAATGTGAGTGAGGTGGTGGAGGAGGGAGGAAGGTAGTGAGAATGTGAGTGAGGTGGTGGAGGAGGGGGAAAGGTAGTGAGAATGTGAGTGAGTGGTGGAGGAGGGGGAAAGGTAGTGAGAATGTGAGTGAGGTGGTGGAGGAGGGAGAAAGGTAGTGAGAATGTGAGTGAGGTGGTGGAGGAGGGAGAAAGGTAGTGAGGTGGTGGAGGAGGGAGGAAGATAGTGAGAATGTGAGTGAGGTGGTGGAGGAGGGAGAAAGGTAGTGCGGTGGTGGAGGAGGGGGAAAGGTTGTGAGAATGTGAGTGAGGTGGTGGAGGAGGGGGAAAGGTAGTGAGAATGTGAGTGAGGTGGTGGAGGAGGGAGAAAGGTAGTGAGGTGGTGGAGGAGGGGGAAAGGTAGTGAGAATGTGAGTGAGGTGGTGGAGGAGGGAGGAAGGTATTGAGAATGTGAGTGAGGTGGTGGAGGAGGGGGAAAGGTAGTGAGAATGTGAGTGAGGTGGTGGAGGAGGGGGAAAGGTAGTGAGAATGTGAGTGAGGGGGTGGAGGAGGGAGAAAGGTAGTGAGAATGTGAGTGAGGTGGTGGAGGAGGGGGAAAGGTAGTGAGAATGTGAGTGAGATGGTGGAGGAGGGAGAAAGGTAGTGAGAATGTGAGTGAGGAGGTGGAGGAGGGAGAAAGGTTGTGAGAATGTGAGTGAGGAGGTGGAGGAGGGGGAAAGGTAGTGAGAATGTGAGTGAGGTGGTGGAGGAGGGAGAAAGGTTGTGAGAATGTGAGTGAGGAGGTGGAGGAGGGGGAAAGGTAGTGAGAATGTGAGTGAAGTGGTGGAGGAGGGAGAAAGGATGTGAGAATGTGAGTGAGGAGGTGGAGGAGGGAGAAAGGTTGTGAGAATGTGAGTGAGGAGGTGGAGGAGGGAGAAAGGTAGTGAGGTGGTGGAGGAGGGGGAAAGGTAGTGAGAATGTGAGTGAGGAGGTGGAGGAGGGAGAAAGGTTGTGAGAATGTGAGTGAGGTGGTGGAGGAGGGAGAAAGGTAGTGAGGAGGTGGAGGAGGGAGAAAGGTAGTGAGAATGTGAGTGAGGAGGTGGAGGAGGGAGAAAGGTAGTGAGAATGTGAGTGAGGAGGTGGAGGAGGGAGAAAGGTTGTGAGAATGTGAGTGAGGAGGTGGAGGAGGGGGAAAGGTAGTGAGAATGTGAGTGAAGTGGTGGAGGAGGGAGAAAGGTTGTGAGAATGTGAGTGAGGAGGTGGAGGAGGGAGAAAGGTAGTGAGGTGGTGGAGGAGGGGGAAAGGTAGTGAGAATGTGAGTGAGGAGGTGGAGGAGGGAGAAAGGTTGTGAGAATGTGAGTGAGGTGGTGGAGGAGGGAGAAAGGTAGTGAGGAGGTGGAGGAGGGAGAAAGGTAGTGAGAATGTGAGTGAGGAGGTGGAGGAGGGAGAAAGGTAGTGAGAATGTGAGTGAGGAGGTGGAGGAGGGAGAAAGGTAGTGAGGAGGTGGAGGAGGGAGAAAGGTAGTGAGGAGGTGGAGGAGGGAGAAAGGTAGTGAGAATGTGAGTGAGGAGGTGGAGGAGGGAGAAAGGTAGTGAGAATGTGAGTGAGGAGGTGGAGGAGGGAGAAAGGTAGTGAGGATGTGAGTGAGAAGGTGGAGGAGGGAGAAAGGTAGTGAGGTGGTGGAGGAGGGAGAAAGGTAGTGAGGAGGTGGAGTAGGGGGAAAGGTAGTGTGAATGTGAGTGAGGTGGTGGAGGAGGGAGAAAGGTAGTGAGAATGTGAGTGAGGTGGTGGAGGAGGGAGAAAGATAGTGAGAATGTGAGTGAGGTGGTGGAGGAGGGAGAAAGGTAGTAAGAATGTGAGTGAGGTGGAGGTGGTGGAGGAGGGAGAAAGGTAGTGAGGTGGTGGAGGAGGGAGAAAGGTAGTAAGAATGTGAGTGAGGTGGTGGAGGAGGGAGAAAGGTAGTAAGAATGTGAGTGAGGTGGAGGTGGTGGAGGAGGGAGAAAGGTAGTGAGGTGGTGGAGGAGGGGGAAAGGTTGTGAGAATGTGAGTGAGGTGGTGGGGGAGGGAGAAAGGTAGTGAGAAAGGTAGTGAGAATGTGAGTGAGGTGGTGGAGGAGGGAGAAAGGGTGGAGAAGAGGTCCTGTCCCCTGTACCTCAGTGGAAACTTGGCATTGGGCAAAAAGGCTGCCAATGTGGGCACTGCCATAGATTTCACACTCCGCACACCAAGTGCCAAACACAATGTAAACTTGGTTCAATCACTCTGTACACCTCTCTCTTCCTCTTTCTCTCTCCTCTGTCTCTCTCTCTCTCTCTCTCTCTCTCTCTCTCTCTCTCTCTCTCTCTCTCTCTCTCTTTGTCTCTGTATTCCTCTTTCTCTCTGTCACTCTCTCTCTCATTCTCTCTCTCTCTCTTCCCCCCTCTCTCTCTCTCTCTCTCTCTCTCTCTCTCTCTCTCTCTCTCTCTCTCTCTCTCTCTCTCTCTCTCTCTCTCTCTCTCTCTCTCTCTCTCTTCTTCTCTGTATTCCTCTTTCTCTCTCCTATGTCACTCTCTCTCTCTCATTCTCTCTCTCTATCTTCCCCTCTCTCTCTCCTTCTCTCTCTCCCTTTCTCCTTCTCTTTCTCTCTCCTTCTCTTTCTCTCTCCTCTCTCTCTCTTCCTCTCTGTCTTTTATCACCACTGCTGAAGTATTCTTACATTAAATCTATTAATTTTCTACAAAACTATGCAGCTAAATAACCAGGGAGTATATGAGGTCTGGAGTTTCCAGTGCTAAGACTAGACCAGGATCCTTCGCTTTAAAGGGGGGGTGTCCACCGCTTTAAAGAGGGTGTCCACCACCAGAGAGCTGGTTAAAGGGGTGGAGGGTGTCCACCACCAGAGAGCTGGTTAAAGGGGTGGAGGGTGTCCACCAGCAGAGAGCTGGTTAAAGGGCTGGAGGGTGTCCACCACCAGAGAGCTGGTTAAAGGGGTGGAGGGTGTCCACCACCAGAGAGCTGGTTAAAGGGCTGGAGGGTGTCCACCACCAGAGAGCTGGTTAAAGGGGTGGAGGGTGTCCACCACCAGAGAGCTGGTTAAAGGGGTGGAGGGTGTCCACCACCAGAGAGCTGGTTAAAGGGGTGGAGGGTGTCCACCACCAGAGAGCTGATTAAAGGGGTAGAGGGTGTCCACCACCAGAGAGCTGGTTAAAGGGGTGGAGGGTGTCCACCACCAGAGAGCTGGTTAAAGGGGTGGAGGGTGTCCACCACCAGAGAGCTGGTTAAAGGGGTAGAGGGTGTTCACCACCAGAGAGCTGGTTAAAGGGGTGGAGGGTGTCCACCACCAGAGAGCTGGTTAAAGGGGTGGAGGGTGTCCACCAGCAGAGCGCTGGTTAAAGGGGTGGAGTGTGTTCACCACCAGAGAGCTGATTATGACCTTTGGCCTGTCCACGACCATTCTCTTGCCTATTCCTTTTGGATTTATTAAACATCTTCAACTCCAACCATCTGCCTCCTGTGACTGCATCTGGGTCTCGCCTAGTGTCATGATATGGACGGTGTCCACCCCCAGAGAGCTGGTTAAAGGATCTGAATACTTTACACACACACACACACACACACACACACACACACACACACACACACACACACACACACACACACACACACACACACACACACACACACACACACACACACACACACACACACACACACACACACACACACACACACACACACACACACACACACACACACACACACACACACTACTACCGGTTAAGAGCTAAACACTCTGTGATTCCTTTGGATGTGATCTTTCTCCCAGGGACTTTGGTTGGGGTGAACTAGGAACACCAGGGACTTTGGTTGGGGTGAACTAGGAACACCAGGGACTTTGGTTTTGGTGAACTAGGAACACCAGGGACTTTGGTTGGGGTGAACTAGGAACACCAGGGACTTTGGTTTTGGTGAACTAGGAACACCAGGGACTTTGGTTGGGGTGAACCAGGAACACCAGGGACTTTGGTTTTGGTGAACTAGGAACACCAGGGACTTTGGTTGGGGTGAACTGGGAACACCAGGGACTTTGGTTGGGGTGAACTAGGAACACCAGGGACTTTGGTTGGGGTGAACTAGGAACACCAGGGACTTTGGTTTTGGTAATCTAGGAACACCAGGGACTTTGGTTGGGGTGAACTAGGAACACCAGGGACTTTGGTTGGGGTGAACTAGGAACACCAGGGACTTTGGTTGGGGTGAACTAGGAACACCAGGGACTTTGGTTGGGGTGAACTAGGAACACCAGGGACTTTGGTTGGGGTGAACTAGGAACACCAGGGACTTTGGTTGGGGTGAACTAGGAACACCAGGGACTTTGGTTGGGGTGAACTAGGAACACCAGGGACTTTGGTTGGGGTGAACTAGGAACACCAAGGACTTTGGTTTTGGTGAACTAGGAACACCAGAGACTTTGGTTGGGGTGAACTAGGAACACCAGGGATATTGGTTGGGGTGAACTAGGAACACCAGGGACCTTGGTTGGGGTGAACTAGGAACACCAGGGACTTTGGTTTTGGTGATCTAGGAACACCAGGGACTTTGGTTGGGGTGAACTAGGAACACCAGGGACTTTGGTTGGGGTGAACTAGGAACACCAGGGACTTTGGTTGGGGTGAACTAGGAACACCAGGGACTTTGGTTGGGGTGAACTAGGAACACCAGGGACTTTGGTTGGGGTGAACTAGGAACACCAGGGACTTTGGTTGGGGTGAACTAGGAACACCAGGGACTTTGGTTTTGGTAATCTAGGAACACCAGGGACTTTGGTTGGGGTGAACTAGGAACACCAGGGACTTTGGTTGGGGTGAACTAGGAACACCAGGGACTTTGGTTGGGGTGAACTAGGAACACCAGGGACTTTGGTTGGGGTGAACTAGGAACACCAGGGACTTTGGTTGGGGTGAAATAGGAACACCAGGGACTTTGGATGGGGTGAACTAGGAACACCAGGGACTTTGGTTGGGGTGAACTAGGAACACCAGGGACTTTGGTTGGGGTGAACTAGGAACACCAAGGACTTTGGTTTTGGTGAACTAGGAACACCAGAGACTTTGGTTGGGGTGAACTAGGAACACCAGGGATATTGGTTGGGGTGAACTAGGAACACCAGGGACTTTGGTTGGGGTGAACTAGGAACACCAGGGACTTTGGTTTTGGTGATCTAGGAACACCAGGGACTTTGGTTGGGGTGAACTAGGAACACCAGGGACTTTGGTTGGGGTGAACTAGGAACACCAGGGACTTTGGTTGGGGTGAACTAGGAACACCAGGGACTTTGGTTGGGGTGAACTAGGAACACCAGGGACTTTGGTTGGGGTGAACTAGGAACACCAGGGACTTTGGTTGGGGTGAACTAGGAACACCAAGGACTTTGGTTTTGGTGAACTAGGAACACCAGAGACTTTGGTTGGGGTGAACTAGGAACACCAAGGACTTTGGTTTTGGTGAACTAGGAACACCAGAGACTTTGGTTGGGGTGAACTAGGAACACCAGGGATATTGGTTGGGGTGAACTAGGAACACCAGGGACTTTGGTTGGGGTGAACTAGGAACACCAGGGACTTTGGTTGAGGTGAACTAGGAACACCAGGGACTTTGGTTGGGGTGAACTAGGAACACCAGGGACTTTGGTTGGGGTGAACTAGGAACACCAGGGACTTTGGTTGGGGTGAACTAGGAACACCAGGGACTTTGGTTAGGGTGAACTAGGAACACCAGAGACTTTGGTTGGGGTGAACTAGGAACACCAGGGACTTTGGTTGAGGTGAACTAGGAACACCAGGGACTTTGGTTTTGGTGATCTAGGAACACCAGGGACTTTGGTTGGAGTGAACTAGGAACACCAGGGACTTTGGTTGGGGTGAACTAGGAACACCAGGGACTTTGGTTGAGGTGAACTAGGAACACCAGGAACTTTGGTTTTGGTGATCTAGGAACACCAGGGACTTTGGTTGGGGTGAACTAGGAACACCAGGGACTTTGGTTGGGGTGAACTAGGAACACCAGGGACTTTGGTTGGGGTCAACTAGGAACACCAGGGACTTTGGTTGGGGTGAACTAGGAACACCAGGGACTTTGGTTTTGGTGATCTAGGAACACCAGGGACTTTGGTTGGGGTGAACTAGGAACACCAGGGACTTTGGTTGGGGTGAACTAGGAACACCAGGGACTTTGGTTGGGGTGAACTAGGAACACCAGGGACTTTGGTTAGGGTGAACTAGGAACACCAAAGACTTTGGTTGGGGTGAACTAGGAACACCAGGGACTTTGGTTGGGGTGAACTAGGAACACCAGGGACTTTGGTTGGGGTGAACTAGGAACACCAGGGACGTTGATGGGGGTGAACTAGGAACACCGGGGACTTTGGTTGGGGTGAACTAGGAACACCAGAGACTTTGGTTGGGGTGAACTGGGAACACCAGGGACTTTGGTTGGGGTGAACTAGGAACACCAGGGACTTTGGTTGGGGTGAACTAGGAACACCAGGGACTTTGGTTTTGGTAATCTAGGAACACCAGGGACTTTGGTTGGGGTGAACTAGGAACACCAGGGACTTTGGTTGGGGTGAACTAGGAACACCAGGGACTTTGGTTGGGGTGAACTAGGAACACCAGGGACTTTGGTTGGGGTGAACTAGGAACACCAGGGACTTTGGTTGGGGTGAACTAGGAACACCAGGGACTTTGGTTGGGGTGAACTAGGAACACCAGGGACTTTGGTTGGGGTGAACTAGGAACACCAGGGACTTTGGTTGGGGTGAACTAGGAACACCAAGGACTTTGGTTTTGGTGAACTAGGAACACCAGAGACTTTGGTTGGGGTGAACTAGGAACACCAGGGATATTGGTTGGGGTGAACTAGGAACACCAGGGACTTTGGTTGGGGTGAACTAGGAACACCAGGGACTTTGGTTTTGGTGATCTAGGAACACCAGGGACTTTGGTTGGGGTGAACTAGGAACACCAGGGACTTTGGTTGGGGTGAACTAGGAACACCAGGGACTTTGGTTGGGGTGAACTAGGAACACCAGGGACTTTGGTTGGGGTGAACTAGGAACACCAGGGACTTTGGTTGGGGTGAACTAGGAACACCAGGGACTTTGGTTGGGGTGAACTAGGAACACCAAGGACTTTGGTTTTGGTGAACTAGGAACACCAGAGACTTTGGTTGGGGTGAACTAGGAACACCAAGGACTTTGGTTTTGGTGAACTAGGAACACCAGAGACTTTGGTTGGGGTGAACTAGGAACACCAGGGATATTGGTTGGGGTGAACTAGGAACACCAGGGACTTTGGTTGAGGTGAACTAGGAACACCAGGGACTTTGGTTGGGGTGAACTAGGAACACCAGGGACTTTGGTTGGGGTGAACTAGGAACACCAGGGACTTTGGTTGGGGTGAACTAGGAACACCAGGGACTTTGGTTAGGGTGAACTAGGAACACCAGAGACTTTGGTTGGGGTGAACTAGGAACACCAGGGACTTTGGTTGGGGTAATCTAGGAACACCAGGGACTTTGGTTGAGGTGAACTAGGAACACAAGGGACTTTGGTTTTGGTGATCTAGGAACACCAGGGACTTTGGTTGGAGTGAACTAGGAACACCAGGGACTTTGGTTGGGGTGAACTATGAACACCAGGGACTTTGGTTGAGGTGAACTAGGAACACCAGGAACTTTGGTTTTGGTGATCTAGGAACACCAGGGACTTTGGTTGGGGTGAACTAGGAACACCAGGGACTTTGGTTGGGGTGAACTAGGAACACCAGGGACTTTGGTTGGGGTCAACTAGGAACACCAGGGACTTTGGTTGGGGTGAACTAGGAACACCAGGGACTTTGGTTTTGGTGATCTAGGAACACCAGGGACTTTGGTTGGGGTGAACTAGGAACACCAGGGACTTTGGTTGGGGTGAACTATGAACACCAGGGACTTTGGTTGGGGTGAACTAGGAACACCAGGGACTTTGGTTAGGGTGAACTAGGAACACCAGAGACTTTGGTTGGGGTGAACTAGGAACACCAGGGACTTTGGTTGGGGTGAACTAGGAACACCAGGGACTTTGGTTGGGGTGAACTAGGAACACCAGGGACGTTGATGGGGGTGAACTAGGAACACCGGGGACTTTGGTTGGGGTGAACTAGGAACACCAGAGACTTTGGTTGGGGTGAACTGGGAACACCAGGGACTTTGGTTGGGGTGAACTAGGAACACCAGAGACTTTGGTTGGGGTGAACTGGGAACACCAGGGACTTTGGTTGGGGTGAACTAGGAACACCAGGGACTTTGGTTGGGGTGAACTAGGAACACTGTTCTGCTGTTATTCCAGGGGGGAAATCAGTGAACCTGACAACCCATATGCCCCATCACTGTGTCCGTCCCAAATGCTACCCTATCTCCTATACAGTACTTCTGACCAGGGCCCATCAAAACTAGTGCACTTTATAGGGAGTCTTGTGATATTTGGGAGACACACATGGCCTGATTATGGTTGTTATTCTGTTCTAGTGTCATTGTCAATGAAACTGTATCTGTGTAGAGAGATTAGGGTTTGGCATGGCTATGACTTTAGTGTAGACACAAACAAATACACAACAACAACAACACACAACAACAACAACACACACACACACACATAAACACAGACACACACATAAACACACACACACACACACACACACATAAACACAGACACACACACACACACACACACACACACACACACACACACACACACACACACACACACACACACACACACACACACACACACACACACACACACACACACACACACACACACACACACACACACACACACACACACACACACACACACACACACACACACACACACACACAAATTAAGCTTGGGGATGACTACACAGCTTTGCCTTCCTAATAGAGATTGAACCAGTCACTCATTCAGAGAGTTTGTGTGTTTTGTATTGTGCTTTATGAGAAAAAAGGAGATGCAAGAACATACCAGCTCACCAACAGGTGAAGAAGAAGAAGAACATACCAGATCACCAACAGGTGAAGAAGAAGAAGAACATACCAGCTCACCAACAGGTGAAGACGAAGAACGTACCAGCTCACCAACAGGTGAAGAAGAAGAACGTACCAGCTCACCAACAGGTGAAGATGAAGAAGAACATACCAGCTCACCAACAGGTGAAGACGAAGAACGTACCAGCTCACCAACAGGTGAAGATGAAGAACGTACCAGCTCACCAACAGGTGAAGAAGAAGAACGTACCAGCTCACCAACAGGTGAAGAAGAAGAACGTACCAGCTCACCAACAGGTGAAGATGAAGAAGAACATACCAGCTCACCAACAGGTGAAGACGAAGAACGTACCAGCTCACCAACAGGTGAAGATGAAGAAGAACATACCAGCTCACCAACCGGTGAAGACGAAGAACGTACCAGCTCACCAACAGGTGAAGAAGAAGAACGTACCAGCTCACCAACAGGTGAAGATGAAGAAGAACATACCAGCTCACCAACAGGTGAAGACGAAGAACGTACCAGCTCACCAACAGGTGAAGACGAAGAACGTACCAGCTCACCAACAGGTGAAGATGAAGAAGAACATACCAGCTCACCAACAGGTGAAGACGAAGAACGTACCAGCTCACCAACAGGTGAAGAAGAAGAAGAACATACCAGATCACCAACAGGTGAAGAAGAAGAACATACCAGATCACCAACAGGTGAAGAAGAACATACCAGATCACCAACAGGTGAAGAAGAACATACCAGATCACCAACAGGTGAAGAAGAAGAACATACCAGATCACCAACAGGTGAAGAAGAACATACCAGATCACCAACAGGTGAAGAAGAACATACCAGATCACCAACAGGTGAAGAAGAATATACCAGATCACCAACAGGTGAAGAAGAAGAACATACCAGATCACCAACCGGTGAAGAAGAACATACCAGATCACCAACAGGTGAAGACGAAGAACGTACCAGCTCACCAACAGGTGAAGAAGAACATACCAGATCACCAACAGGTGAAGAAGAAGAACATACCAGATCACCAACAGGTGAAGAAGAAGAACATACCAGATCACCAACAGGTGAAGAAGAACATACCAGATCACCAACAGGTGAAGAAGAAGAACATACCAGATCACCAACAGGTGAAGAAGAACATACCAGATCACCAACAGGTGAAGAAGAAGAACATACCAGATCACCAACAGGGGGGCAAGGTTGCACAGGCAAACTGCTTTACAGCATTATAACACTGATCCCCTGGCTAACTTCAACCTCTATCCCCCTCATCTCAGGAGCTCAGCTCATCTTTTGTTACAAGAAGAAGAAGAAGACATCACACACAGTCCATTCATGGTATAGCCTATAGTTAATGTCAGATCCATTGTGTTGTCTGTTTGTTTTTGTAGGCAGAGCTGCCACACTGTGAACAGGCTGTGAGATGATCGACTGACAGATCCCTGAACAACACAGGCTCTGACCTTCTCCTTTACCTCCTCTCTCATTTGCTCTCACCCCCCCCCCCCTCTCCCTCTCATATCTCTCCCTGTTGTGTTTAGGTGAGCACAGACTGTACATGCAGAGACACATACTGTAAGTACATTTCTGAGATGCCTCCTGAAATATTGATGACAACCTCCCCCACACACACACATACACAAACACACACACACACCACCCATTGTTAGTAACACTTTAAATGTAGGTATTGAATAATTAACCATTAATATAATTGAATTGATGTTTCAACCAAATGTATGTATGGCCTTCATCAAAATGTTACAAAACACTTCGCAAATGCAGACACATTATTCATTCATGCACTGAGAAGAATTGAGAGAAGAAAAAACTGGTAGGGTGATGCGAATATTGATGCATACATGTTTATGCTTTTCTAGCAGGGACAGCGCCTAATCCTATACGGTGAAGGTTTGGTAGTGAATGATTTGAGGGTTGCACTTCGCTTTGCACCCCTTACTCCTCATCTCCCTATCTACCCATCTACTCTACTCGGGTGAAAGAGCTTGAGGCACGAGAACACTCACACCCTCACGCACGGACATGTTCAGAGTTGATGACTAACATATACAACAGCAAGGCACAACGACCTAAAAGACCGATGCACATGACCACCGCAATTAACATTGGGAATTCTCGGAGGCAGCGGGTGCTAGTGCTTGTGGAATAATTCGGTTTCTCTAAAAATGAACGGATAAGTGTTCAATTTATGACCGAGAGCTCGTGTGGCGTCGTTAAAAGCTACACCTCGAAATATATTTGTGTTTTTGAAAAGACAACTCGTGGAAATATTAATAAGGAAAGTCGAGAGAAGATAAGAAAAAAACATCAAAGAAGTGTGACTGTGTGAGAGACAGAAGCATCACAAAAGGAGGGCAGGTAGCGCGCAGCGCGGGACGTCTGTGTTGATGATGATGTGATGCGAAGACTGAAAGACGTGTCCTAGTTCTGCTCTCCCTGCAATATGTCATGAGTTTGTCTGTGACTGAAGCCTCCTGCTGCCTCAGTACATATCGTCTATTTTTGGGGGTATTTCATTATTTTCATTACTGTACGTGAATAAGAAACACAGACAGAGGAAAAACAATCCGGAACAGTGTCACCTTGTCACCGTGCGTAAATGGAGACTCGTTTGTATGACCGTGTGGTGAAATAAAAGCCGACCTATGTAGCCGTTAATTCTATTGGCGCGCTATTATTTTTTAAATGTATGATTGTGTCAGGGTTCTTAGTTCGTTCCGTCAATAGCTCAGCATCGGTAATAACTCATGCCCTGTCCCATTACCCGACAGCCCCTCTGGTCTAGAGGTAGCTTTTATACTGCTTCATAGGCCTACTTCCTTAATACTGCTATATGAGTGATGGCAATGCCAGTAGTAGAATCTGACAGTAGCAGTGGTGTAGTACATCTACGGAACCGTAGCAGTAACCGCACCAGCGTTCGCGACAAAACCTCCAGGGCACCGGAGCGCAATGGTTATGTGAAAACAAGTTTCATCCAGCCACTGCCGGACAGTCGAGACCGAGATGGTGATGGCTCATACGGGTCGTGCATGGTGAGGCTCGTATTCAAGATATGGAGTTGCCAAAGACTCCGGTGTGTAGTATGTGTGGGCTCACTGTCTGTTTTTCTCGCTCTGGTGGTTAAATTAGCCGACTGGAGGACTGAGCTCAGTAGCAGTGGTAACAGTAGGCTGCACTCCGGCTCTCCTGTTCATTTCGTGTCAGGCTGCGCAGGAGAGTTGTTGCTAACTCTCTGGCATCTGATCTCGCCTGTATT
Organism: Salvelinus alpinus; assembly: GCF_045679555.1. Lineage (NCBI taxonomy): Eukaryota > Metazoa > Chordata > Actinopteri > Salmoniformes > Salmonidae > Salvelinus > Salvelinus alpinus. The sequence goes on from NC_092094.1 coordinate 8,532,180, forward strand.
TACCCTCGTATGTGCCTTCTTTTGGGTGGGTTTGTATTCGATCCGCTGCGGAGTGCTTATCCAAACCGCCCTTTTCCTCCTCACTCTTTGCCACCTGGGAGAGACAGCGGCGTGGGCTCTCGTACACGGCGGGACTTGGACGGATGAACAACAGCCGTTTTCCTTCAGCACGTCAGCGGCCGCGGTCGTGCTCGCCTGCCTGGCAACCGGCACACTCATGGTAGCGCGGCTCAAGCACGGCATCTCGGTCATAGTGTTCGTAAGCGTCGTTCGGACTATCTCGCTCATCTCGCTGCACAAAGTCCGGGCCACTTGGAGACCTTACGTGGCGTACCTGGTGGGAGTGTTGGGCATCCTACTGGCGAGGTATGCTGATAGTCTACTTCCGAACCAAGGGATACCCAGGGAGGGCTGTACCCCCTCTGTGACTGGGGCGAGGGAAGGGGACGAGACCCCTGTGTTTAAAAGGCGAAGGAGGTCCAGTTCTGTGATTTCCACAGACATGGCACACAGTCAGTCCAACAGCAAGTCACACAGGAGGACCTCGCTGCCATGCATTCAGAGGGACCAGGTAAGGAGCTTTTTTCTTCTTCTGTCTGTCTTAATATACTGTACGGGAGTCCCGTTGGACTTGGCGGACTGTATGGCTGGTTTGTTTGTGGCTCATTTTGGGCTCTTCCACAGACGTTGGTTTGATTAGGGCTGTATCCAAACGTGTATTCAAGATAATGGAATAATAAAAACAACAACAACATTATAATAGAAACAATATGATGTAGCCTATTATTAGTATTATTGTTATTGTTGAATAGCATTAGTTTATTGCAAAGTGTTGCTGAGTCTATCATTAATTATGGCTATATTATATTTATGCCTGAATGACAGGCCTACTATTGACGTTATCAGCAACGAGTATAGTAATAGTAAGAAATATAGAGATGATAATAATACTATTATTATTAATATAAAATAATACATCATACTGTTATTATCATTTAGTAATTTTTCTATTGAAATTATACTTTGAAAATACCAGTGCTTCTTCTTTGCTTGATAATAGTCACTTTGATGATACATTTCCTGTTTTATAATTTTTTTTCCGCGTGCGTTTTGAGTATGTGTTTGCTTTGAGATTGCTATCTGGACCGCTATTATTCTGAAGAGAGCTCGCTAGTCGTATTCCTCCGTCATAACCGTTCAATAATAACACAACTCTTAACGGATTCTATCTTCTCTTGGATCTCTCAAGTGTTTGCTGTTGTGTAATTTAAAGCTGCCATATCCCCGTAGTACAGTATATTTTCAACATTTTGATTGATGTCTTACAGAGTGCTTCATCAGAGAATATACCCCAATAATGGTCTGAATTTGAAATCGAAGTTTTTGATTTATTTTCACTCATAAATTGGTACATTTCTATGTAATTTCATCAGTTATCATTTTCCAGTGTGGTTTTTCCTCCGATATTTGTTTCAGTGACTTGACGCTGTTGAAGGATCTAAGTACAATAGAATATATCATGATTAATTTGGAGTTCTCTCTCTGTCTCTGTCTCTGTCTCTGTCTCTGTCTCTCTCTCTCTCTCTCTCTCTCTCTCTCTCTCTCTCTCTCTCTCTCTCTCTCTGTCTCTCTGTCTCTCTGTCTCTCTCTCTCTCTCTCTCTGTCTCTGTCTCTCTCTCTGTCTCTCTCTCTGTCTCTCTCTCTCTCTCTCTCTCTCTCTGTCTCTCTCTGTCTCTCTGTCTCTCTCTCTCTCTCTCTCTCTCTCTCTCTCTCTCTCTCTCTCTCTCTCTCTCTCTCTCTCTCTCTCTCTCTCTCTCTCTGTCTCTCTCTCTCTCTGTCTCTGAGTTTTAATGGAAGTCGCTATAGGTAGAATGTGGATGTTATTGGTTCATCTCATCACTAAATATGAGCACCTTATAATTCATTTAAGACAAAACTATAAATAATTTACAGATGTATGGTATTGTTAATGAAACCACTATCATCCACTTCGACTTAATGTCAGAATTGAGGTGTTTCATGTATTTTTTACTAGGGGATGGGCATTTGAAATTATATCAGTATTCGAATATAATATCAGTGTACTTTTTCGGATTTCGGGATAGTCGAAGTACATGTGTTGTATTATTAAAATGTTGTTGTTGTTGTTTTTGAAACTTAACTTCACTGGAGACTTGCTCTTGCGACTCCAGAGAGCCGGTGCGCTGCGCTCTGCTGGTCTCATCAGAAGGGGGGGGGGGGGGGGGTAGAGAAGAGCAGGGGCCGATGTCTGTTACGGTCTATGTGCCAAACCATCTCCTGCTAATTAGACAAACTTGTTGCTGCCATAGGTTATCTATCATACCATCTGGTAGTGCCTGACTTAATAATAATAATAATTGATTGGATTTATATAGCGCTTTTTCTACCAACTGAGGTACTGAAAGTTTTTACATAGTAGGTGGAAACTGACCTCATCCACCACCAATGGGTAGCATCCACCTGGATGATTCACAGCGACCACTGCATCAACTCGTTGTAAAGAAGCTAGCGTGCTACAGTAGCCAGCTAAGTTAGCCAGCTAGCGAGCTAAAGTAGCAAGGTTAATAGAGGCTGTTTTGCTGAGCTCCCCGTCCAATGTCTACAACAACTCCGTTCATATGAAACAACTACCTGTTGGTTGATCATTGTAGCCTACTCCAGCTCATTTAGCCAATTCAATTCCGCAATTTCAACTCCATTTTACATTGGTTAGAAAACAATGGCGGTCAGTGCCGTTTAAGGACGATTAAATGTTTTCATAAACACGCTACAAGCTTGGCACACCTGTATTTGGGGAGTTCCTCCCATTCTTCTCTGTAGATCCTCTCAAGCTCTGTCAGGTTGGATGGGGAGCGTTGCTGCACAGATATTTTCAGGTCTCTCCAGAGATGTTCGATCGGGTTCAAGTCCGGCCTCTGGCTGGGCCAATCAAGGACATTCAGAGACCTGTCCCGAAGCCACTCCTGCATTGACTTGGCGTTCTGCTTAGGGTTGTTGTCCTGTTGGAAGGTGAACCTTCACCCCAGTCTGAGGTCCTGAGCACTCTGGAGCAGGTTTTCATCAAGGATCTCTCTGTACTTTTCTCCGGTCATCTTTCCCTTGATCCTGACTAGGCTCCCAGTCCCTGAAGCTGATGCTGCCACCACCATGCTTCACCGTAGGGATGGTGCCAGGTTTCCTCCAGACGTGACGCTTGGCATTCAGGCAAAATAGTTCAATATTGGTTTCATCAGACCAGAGAATCTTGTTTCTAATCTGAGAGTCTTTAGGTGCCTTTTGGCAAACTCCAAATGGGCTGTCATGTGCCTTTAACTGAGGAGCGGCTTACAGCTGGCCACTACCATAAAGCTCTGATTGGTGGAGTGCTGCAGAGGTGGTTGTCCTTCTGGAAGGTTCTCCCATCTCCACAGAGGAACTCTGGAGCTCTGTCAGAGTGACCATCGGGTTCTTGGTCATCTCCTTGACCAAGGCCCTTCTCCCCTGGGCCAGCTCTAGGAAGAGTCTATATGGTTCCAAACTTCTTCCAGTTAAGAATGATAGAGGCCACTGTGCTCTTGGGAACCTTCAATGCTGCAGACATTTTTTGGTACCCTTAGCCCAGATCTGTGCCACGACACAATCCTGTCTCTGAGCTCTACGAACAATTCCTTCGACCTCATGGCTTGGTTTTTACTCTGACATGCTGTGGGACCTTATATAGACAGGTGTGTGCCTTTTCAAATCATGTCCAATCAATTTAATTTACCATAGGTGGACTCCAATCAAGTTGTAGACACATCTCAAGGATGATAAATAGAAACAGGATGCACCTGAGCTCAATTTCGAGTCTCATAGCAAAGGGTCTGAATACTTATGTAAATAAGGTATTTCTGTTTTAGTTTTTTTTTATACATTTGCTAAAATTTCTAAAACCTGTTTTCATTTTGTCCTTATAGGGTTTTGTGTGTAGATTGATGAGTAAAATCAAAAATTGTAATACATTTTAGAATAAGGCTGTAACGTAACAAAATGTGGAAATATTCAAGAGGTCTGAATATTTTCCGAATGCACTGTAGATGCACACGGTTGCCTGCATCTTGCTGATATAGGGTGTAATCATTAGTCCGTATAAGATTTTTTTTTTAACAAGCTACAAGTGTGAAACGCGTTTCGGCTACCAGTGCATCTTTTTATGGGGCACATTTATAAAAACTGTCATAAACTGTTGTTTTATTAAAATGTGGAATGTAATGGTCTATCCTTGTAGGCAATGCCGCATAGATCATTACATTTAATTCTAGACAAAGGCTTTAAAAAAAAAAACACCTGTCTGACACACACACACGCACGCACGCGCACACACACACACACACACACACACACACACACACACACACACACACACACACACACACACACACACACACACACACACACACACACACACACACACACACACACACACACACACACACCCTATTCCCTATGTAGTGCACTAATTACCAGGGCCCATGGCACCCTATTCCCTATGTAGTGCACTAAATACTAGGGCCCATGGCACCCTAATCCCTATGTAGTGCACTAAATACTAGGGCCCATGGCACCCTATTCCCTATGTAGTGCACTAAATACTAGGGCCCATGGCACCCTATTCCCTATGTAGTGCACTAATTTCCAGGGCCCATGGCACCCTATTCCCTATATAGGTTCCCCTTGTCAAAATTAGTGCACTATTATAGGAAGTAGGGTGCCATGTCAGATGCACTAATTTTCGTATCAAAGAGTGTCATTGTGACCTGGGTCAGGAGCAGTTAAGAGGGACGAGGTTAGGGACATGTCAGGCTGCTGTGGCGGTATAGGCTATGTATGGCCAGTCAGCCACTTGAAATACAGGCTAACCTCTCCTCTCCAGGTTGGTTGGCTACAGATGGAGAGTTTGGTTGTTTGTTCTGCTTTGCGGTCCCAGTCAGTCGGCACATGTCTTTTCGCCTTCTCCTGAGCAGAGCTGTGGTGCTAATAGGGTTTGAGCTATTATTACCTTATTTTTACCTTATTATGACATTATTATCACCTTATTATCACCTTATTACACTATTATCACATTATTGTTACCATATTATCACCTTATTATTACCTTATTATTACCATCTTATCCCATTATTATTACCTTATTGTCACCTTATTAGTACCTCATTATCACCGTATTACATTATCATCACCTTATTATCACCTTATTATTACATTGTCATTACCTTATTATCACCATATTATTACATTGTCATTACCTTATTATCACCTTATTATTACCATATATTCACCTTATTATTATCTTATTATCACCTTATTACATTATTAGTACCTTATTATTACCTTGCCATCACCTTATTATTACCTTATTATTACCTTATTAGTGTCGTATTGTCACCTTATTAGTACCTCATTATCACCGTATTACATTATCATCACCTTATTATCACCTTATTATTACCATATTATCACCTTATTATCACCTTATTGAGAACACATGATCTTTTACAAGAATGTGCTTTTTGCTTATGATAAGTTAATTCAAATGATCTTGCTACATTATGAAAAGATGTGCCCATTTGATCTGCTTGACTGGTTGGGTACAATACGAGTGTTTTCGTGTGTCTCATCTTTTAAAATGGAAACAGCCAGACATTTCCAGAATATTCCTCCTAGAGGAATGTGGCCAGCGAGGGGATGCTTTGTTTTTGTATGATGAGCGATGAGGCAGAAAATGGATTTAGATGGGTTTGAATTATGTTGTAGGCCTACACTGACAGGATTATATACAAACTAAGATCTGCTTGTAGAAGGTTTGATGACTCAAATTCAGTCAATTAATGTCTAGTGTTTTCTGAAAGGGCGACGTTAAATAACTGCCAAAGAGAAAGCAAGCGTTCACATACATACAGTATAATGATTTATAACTTGTTATTTGGCATGTATGTATGAACCTTTATCATAATCTTATAAATAGACTTATAATATGTAATGTTTCACAAAATTGCCTCTCCTCCGGTGCTAGTGGTCATGTGCTGAAGGTAACTTTGAGGTTTTCGTCTTCCTCCATTCCACTCAGTGATTCCTCACTGTCAGCTAAGGAAGGTAATGGATGGCAATATCCACTGGAGAGGAGAAGATTATAAGAGTCTCTCGCCGGGTCAATCACGACCAAATCCCCCGACCACCTGAACAGCTGTTTCCCTCCGTGCCGTGTTACCAAACTGGCCACCTGGTCCACGTTGATCTTCCCACTCATAGACTTGGCACTTTGCTCTGTTCATCCACGGACTATGTAGCCTGCACTATTCATCAATAGACTATGCACCCTGCACTATTCATCAATAGACTATGCACCCTGCACTATTCATCAATAGACTATGCACTCTGTACTATTCATCAATAGACTATGCACCCTGCACTATTCATCAATAGACTATGCACTCTGTACTATTCATCAATAGACTATGCACCCTGCACTATTCATCAATAGACTATGCACTCTGTACTATTCATCAATAGACTATGCACCCTGCACTATTCATCAATAGACTATGCACCCTGCACTATTCATCAATAGACTATGCACCCTGCACTATTCATCAATAGACTATGCACCCTGTACTATTCATCAATAGACTATGCACCCTGCACTATTCATCAATAGACTATGCACTCTGTACTATTCATCAATAGACTATGCACCCTGCACTATTCATCAATAGACTATGCACCCTGCACTATTCATCAATAGACTATGCACCCTGCACTATTCATCAATAGACTATGCACTCTGTACTATTCATCAATAGACTATGCACCCTGCACTATTCATCAATAGACTATGCACTCTGTACTATTCATCAATAGACTATGCACCCTGCACTATTCATCAATAGACTATGCACTCTGTACTATTCATCAATAGACTATGCACCCTGCACTATTCATCAATAGACTATGCACCCTGCACTATTCATCAATAGACTATGCACCCTGCACTATTCATCAATAGACTATGCACCCTGTACTATTCATCAATAGACTATGCACCCTGCACTATTCATCAATAGACTATGCACCCTGCACTATTCATCAATAGACTATGCACCCTGCACTATTCATCAATAGACTATGCACTCTGTACTATTCATCAATAGACTATGCACCCTGCACTATTCATCAATAGACTATGCACTCTGTACTATTCATCAATAGACTATGCACCCTGCACTATTCATCAATAGACTATGCACTCTGTACTATTCATCAATAGACTATGCACCCTGCACTATTCATCAATAGACTATGCACCCTGCACTATTCATCAATAGACTATGCACTCTGTACTATTCATCAATAGACTATGCACCCTGCACTATTCATCAATAGACTATGCACTCTGTACTATTCATCAATAGACTATGCACTCTGTACTATTCATCAATAGACTATGCACTCTGTACTATTCATCAATAGACTATGCACCCTGCACTATTCATCAATAGACTATGCACCCTGCACTATTCATCAATAGACTATGCACTCTGTACTATTCATCAATAGACTATGCACCCTGCACTATTCATCAATAGACTATGCACCCTGCACTATTCATCAATAGACTATGCACTCTGTACTATTCATCAATAGACTATGCACCCTGCACTATTCATCAATAGACTATGCACCCTGCACTATTCATCAATAGACTATGCACCCTGTACTATTCATCAATAGACTATGCACCCTGCACTATTCATCAATAGACTATGCACCCTGCACTATTCATCAATAGACTATGCACCCTGCACTATTCATCAATAGACTATGCACTCTGTACTATTCATCAATAGACTATGCACTCTGTACTATTCATCAATAGACTATGCACCCTGCACTATTCATCAATAGACTATGCACCCTGCACTATTCATCAATAGACTATGCACCCTGCACTATTCATCAATAGACTATGCACCCTGCACTATTCATCAATAGACTATGCACCCTGCACTATTCATCAATAGACTATGCACCCTGCACTATTCATCAATAGACTATGCACCCTGCACTATTCATCAATAGACTATGCACTCTGTACTATTCATCAATAGACTATGCACCCTGCACTATTCATCAATAGACTGCACATTGCTCTTTGCACTGCCTTTGTGCTCCGCCACGGATTGACTCTCACATATATACACTACAAGGCCAAAAGTATGTGACACTCCTTCAAATGAGTGGATTCTGCTCTTTCAGCCACACCCGTTGCTGACAGGTGTATACAATCGAGCACACAGCCATGCAATCTCCATAGACAAACATTGGCAGTAGAATGGCTGGTACTGAAGAGCTCACTGACTTTCAACGTGGCACCGTCACAGGATGACACCTTTCCAACAAGAAATTTTCGTCAATTTTCTTGCCCGCTAAAGCTGCCCTAGTTAACTGTATGTGCTGTTATTATGAAGAAAAAACGTCTAGGAGCAACAACAGCCCAGCCGTGAAGTGGTAGGCCACACAAGCTCACAGAACGGTACTGCCGAGTGCTGAAGCGTGTAGGGCCTAAAAAATCGCCTTACCTCGGTTTGCAACACTCACTGTTCGTCGGGAGCTTCATGAAATTGGTTTCCATGGCCGAGCAGCCGCACACAAGGCTAAGATCACCATGTGCAATGCCAAACGTCGGCTGGAGTGGTGTAAAGCTTGCCACGATTGGACTCTGAAGCAGTGGAAACATGTTCTCTGGAGTGATGAATCACGCTTCACTATCTAGCAGTCCGACGGATTAATCTGGGTTTGACGAATGCCAGAAGAACTCTACCTCCACGTGTGCATAGTGGCAACTGTAAAGTTTGGTGGAGGAGGATTAGTGGTTTGGGGCTGTTTTTCATGGTTTGGGTAAGCCCCTTTGTTCTAGTGAAGGGAAATCTTAACGCTACAGAATACAATGATATTCTAGACGATTCTGTGCTTCCAACTTTGTGGCAACAGTTTGGGGAAGGCCCTTTCATGTTTCAGCATGACAATGCCCCTGTGCTACAGCGATGTCCATCCAGAAATGGTTTGAAGAGATTGGTGTGGAAGAACTTGACTGGCCTGCACAGAGCCCTGACCTCAACCCCATCTAACACCTTTGGGATGAATTGAAACACCGACTGCGAGCCAGGCCTAATCACTCAACATCAGTGCCCGACCTCACGAATGCTCTTGTGGCTGAATGGAAGCAAGTCCCCGCAGCAATGTTCCAACATCTAGTGGAAAGCCTTCCCTGAAGAGTGGAGGCTGTTATATCAGCAAAGGGGGGACCAACTCCATATTAATGACCATTATTTTAGAATGAGATGTTTAGATGAGCAGGTGTCCACATACCTTTGATCATGTAGTGTATTTCCTCCATTGCACATCATCCTGTTAAAATGTTTATCTTAATTCTTTCTCTACACATATAGTTCTAATGTAGTTTTAAGCTTCAGTTCTCATAGTGTATGTGGATTGTGTAAGTTCTGGGTCTATATATTTTGTCCATATTTTCTGTCTAATGTCTGTCTTTAACTCTGTAGCTGTCACAGCGCTATTCCACTGAGTCATATTCCTGTAGATGCAACAGTGTTCCCTGGAAGCTGCAGCAGTAGCCCAGAGACCGCTTCCCCTGAACTGGCAGGCAGGAATAGAAGCAGGGGTTTGAACTTGATTCAACTTTCTAGAGCAGTTGTCACAAACCGGTCAATGATGATCGACTGGTCGACGTCCAAGGCATTCCTAGTCAATCGTTAAACATTTCTGTAAAAAAACAAAACAATAATGCATTGTGTTCCTATTTTTTTTTTTATCCATCTTGGGCTGTTGTTGGTAGGTGCACCCGATTCAGCTGCCCTGCACGCCGGGTAGGAGAACTGTTGCCATTTTTAACCATTTCACGTGTCCGAAGGTACAAACTCTGCCTTGTTGATGTTTAAGTTCTCACTCAGCACTGTCAACACTTTGTATTCAACACTTTTATAACCCATAAAATGCTCGTTCTTCCTATTTCCACTCAGTGCTACAACAAGCACTGCAGCAGTATTGAATTAGTAGGAAAGTGTATAGGCTTGCATTGTTGTTATTATTTGCGGCTTGGGTCTTTTTTAATATTGAGGAATATTTCGCTTTCTCTGTTCATAGGAGTAACAACATGAATTTAAACATGAGTCAGAAATAATGCGATGTAACTGGAGTTTCACCATCATTTGGAAGATGGTGTCCCTTTTTGGGGAGGGAGAGGGGATAGAGAAGAGAGGGAGAGGGGAGGTAGAAGAGAGGGAGAGGGGAGGGAGAGGAGAGGGAGAGGGGAGGGAGAGGAGAGGGGAGGTAGATGAGAGGGATAGGGGAGGGAGAGGGGAGGGAGAGGTGAGGGAGAGGAGAGGGGAGGTATACGAGAGGGATAGGGGAGGGAGAGGTGAGGGAGAGGTGAGGGAGAGGAGAGGGGGAGGAGAGGTGAGGGAGAGGGGATGGAGAAGAGAGGGAGAGGGGGAGGGGAGGAGAGGGAGAGGGGAGGGAGAGGAGAGGGAGAGGGGAGGGAGAGGAGAGGGGAGGTATACGAGAGGGATAGGGGAGGGAGAGGAGAGGGGGAGGAGAGGTGAGGGAGAGGGGAGGGAGAAGAGAGCAGAGAAGGAGAGGAGAGGGAGGGGAGGAGAGGGAGAGGAGGGAGAGGAGAGGGGAAGGAGAGGAGAGGGAGAGGGAGGGAGAGGAGAGGGGAGGTATACGCGAGGGAGAGGGGAGGGAGAAGGAGTCAGTCTGCTGCTCTCTCCCTCCGTTGAGACTGACCATCAGATGCAGGCACCATCCCCCCAGTAAAATAACGATAAAAAGCAAATTATTTAAATGTATGCTCACTCAGCTGTGCTTCACAAGTAATACAACAACTGATCTGTTACCGGTATAACCATATAGCCTACCTCAAATTTTGAAATATAATTTAAAAAAATGACGCGAACAACAAGGCTTTGGCAGGGCAATTCAAGCAAAGCCAATATGCAGTGATAATATATTGGGCCTATAGCCTACTGCACAAACCTCATCACTACAGAACTGTTAATGTTGCATAGGAGTACGCTTTTTAAGTCATGTTAAAAAAATCTGTGGTAGATCTCGGCTTGCATTTCGACTCAAAGGGATCTTGAGATCTTGAAAAGGTTGGGGACCACTGTTCTCGAGTTTTCCCTGTTGACACTACCAATATTTCCCTTTGTTGAGGCAATTGTGATCTAATCAACCCAATACTAGCCACATTCAATGCAACATACTGTACCGAAACAAAACAGACAATGCAAGAGATTTTGTTGTAGGCAGAACACATCGAAGTAGAATTCTGTTACATTGACACTCACTACTCAGCCGCCTGTGTGGCATAACCAATCAGAGCTGCAGTAGGCCTATATGCAAATAGACCACTGCCATATATGGATCGGTGCCATTTACTTTGAACTGCACTGTGTTTACAGCTGTGGTCAAGAGTAGATGCTCTTGTTTTGAGATCAAAGCGAAAGCTGCATGTAGACATGTTGTTTTGACATGACATTTTGTTCATATTCTTTGCTAGTTAGTTAGTTATTAGCCCAGTTATAGATAATTTGTAGTCAGCAATAGAGTTAGGGTTAGTGATTGCTTCCTACAAGAGCACAAAACGTATGCATTTCTAGACATCTTTGAAAAGCATAACCTAAAATTGTCTCGTCCCAATTCCATCTCCTCGTCGTTGTGGGATTGTGTGTTTCAGTCATCTTTGGTCTCTTCACCAGTGGTTAATGTGTCTGACCAAGGGCATGTTCTTCATCGTCAATTTTGACTCCTTCTGGAATAGGCCTGGCTACTTTCTGGGAGACGGAATTCACCTGGGTGAAAATGGCTCCCGGCTGTTGTCATCAAACATTGGAAAGGTTCTTGGTCAACTAAATTGATGTGAGGACAATATTAGCATTACATGTCAGTCAGTTTTCACCATCTCCTCTTTGGTCACTGTGAGACTTCTACATGTTGTATCTGAAAGTGGTGACTTGCCTAATGGTGCTCACCGGAGAAATGTCATCGCTATTCCTCCTCTGTTTTCATTTCCTAAAATAGGTTTAATCTCATCGTTGAGTCTCCAGTTCTAAAATCTAAAAATAATCTTGACTTGTACTGAAAATCTGTGTCATTTTTAAATGCAGAAAAGTATTGACATTTCTACATCTTAACATTTTGTAGTTTATTACCTAAAAAGGATAATGTCAAGATCTGGTTCTCTCAGGCAGACCCTGATGTTATTTTAAAATTGTATCTGAGACCTGGTTAACTGATAAAACCCTGGACTCTGTGGTTGCTATGGTTACAATGTGTTTAGGGCTGATAGGAAAGGCAAAGGTGGTGGTATTGCTATTTTTCACAAATAATCTTATTTCTGTGTCTCTGTTGAAGGCTACCAACAGTCCGAAATGGTTTGAATTGTTGGCTTTAAGTCTTCAGTTGGGTTCAAACTCAAAAATAACAGTTATAGGAATCCATCATCCACCCTCTGCCAAGAAGTGTGTACTAAACTAACTCACTGATTTAATTGCCATTTTTACCACCCCAGAGGTGTTGATGGATGGAGATTTTAATCTTGCAGGATGCTGACATGTTTAAATTATTTTTGTACTCATCTAAATTTGACCCAGCTGATTACAAAACCCACTCGTCCAAACTTTAAAGGACCCTACGAAATCATATTTAAAAAATACTCCAGAGAAATATGCTGGGAGTGGCGTATTTCCTTTGGGTATTAGTGACCACTGTCCCATTGTATGTGTCAGGGATATACAGAATTTAAAACATTTCAATGAATAGATATTTTTTTGTGGCTTTTATTTTGGTGACTTTGATTGTATTGCATCTCTACCTGACCCAGAGTTGTCTCTGAACCATTTCTCAGATGTTTCCAACTGTATTGTAGATAAAACATGCTCCCTTTAAAAAAACAGAGCATTTTAAAATAGGTCTTGCCCATCTTGATGCATATGACACAGTTTTTGTATTCCTGTTCCACCTCAGTGCAGCAGGCCATTCGTGAACTTCAACATGATTTTGATTCAATTCAGAAATCACTTATAGATCTTAGATGAGTGTTAAATACAAGTAGAACCAAGCTCGTGCTGTTCTCTAGGTCACGACATGTTGACTCTGAGGACCTGTATATTTGCGCTATAAACGGAGCCCAAACTGAGCTTGTTTCTCAATATAAGTACCTAGGTGTCTGGATTACAAGTTGTCCTTCGTAACGCATAGAAAAAAAATCTGACTAAGAAACTAAGATTTTTTATTTTTTATATCGAAATAAATCATGCGTCTATTGAAAATAGGAGAAATAATGTTCAAACAACGCTTCTCCCTGTATTGGATTTTGGTGATGTTGTTTACATGCATTCGGCAACCTCTGTGTTAAAACTTTGGACGCAGTCTACCATTCCGCAATACGTTTTATCACAGGGGACAGTTTTAGGACTCGTCATTGTAGTCTGTATAAAAATGTGGGATGGACCTCTCTTTCTGTAAGAAGAGAGCTGCGTTCTCTTTTATTCATGGACAAAGCAATCTGACAGAAACTCCCTTCACATGTAACTTCATTAATTAAGTGAAGAATCATAATTTACCAAACCTGTTGTCAGGAATGGATAACAATAGAGATCCCTTCAGTCTCCACAGATTTGGAAATATCTGTGTTGTTTTTTTGTTTTGTTTTTGTCCCAGAGTTCACTGCAGTTAGTGAACTCTGTGCTGACGTCACTCAGGCAGTGATTATGAATCTCTATGTGATTGCTTTTATTAAATGTGTTTATTTTGGTTTTGTTGTGTGTGAATTATATTGTTTTATACACATATATGTGTATGTTATTTTATTATTCTGTTTTTATTGTAATGAGTACAGGGCTCTCTTGTAAAATAGATTTTTAATCTCAATGTGACTCCCTGTTAAAAGGTTAAATAAAATAAATTGCTTTACAATGACCGTCAAGGTGTACCCTTTCCATGCACACTAAATGTTTACACTTTTGGTGACTTGACCTACATTACATACTCTGTGAGTATGACTATAGCACATGATTTATGACCTTTATGTGGGGAGGGGAGATTCTTATGACATTGCCAGCAGTACGATTTGAGTGAATTGTGACTTCCTATTTTCTGGTACCCTCTCCCCCTAAACTCACTGGACCCAAAAGAACCACTCAGAGTTTAACGGGTTAAGAATGGGTAGCATAGAAATAGTGCAAATAGAACAGTTCTACCGCTTCTTAGACTTGCTTTCAATGAGAATGACAGATCTATAGCTCAAATTTCTATGTGAATTTAATCTCTCGCCCAAAAAGTTACATATCGCATCTGTTAAGTTTCTAGAATCAAGAAGCATTGTAATTCCATCATTTTCACGAAGGCAAATGTGATAAGTTTCGTAGAGAAAAAATCTAATCACAGGCCTTCAAATCTAGAATGTGTTTCTTTTTCACCTATATCCAAAAGCAACTCTCACTCATTCTATTACACATATACCGGTTCTAGAAATGATTGTGATAAAGGCAGTACATACATGATGAAACCTTGTTAAATAAACACTTGTGCAATTCAAATGGAATGATGTATATATTGATGAATACCTTACGTTTATGAAACTATCTGATGCTTCACCTGGATCTTGATCTAGCTAAAGCCCACTGGTGAGGTCTGTTTTGAGTTACACGCCATGGAATGAAGGGACAATACTATACCATTTGGAGACAAATACCGTCATACTACAGTAAACTCTTAGAAGAAAAAGGTGCTATCCAGAACCTAAAAGGGTTCTTCGGCTGTCCCTATAGGAAATCCCTTTGAAGAACACTTTTTGGTTCCAGGTAGAACCATCTTCGGTTCCATTTAGAACCCTTTCCACAAGAGGGTTATACATAGAACCCAAAATGGTTATACTTGTAACCAAAAAGGGTTCTCCAATGGGGACAGCCGAAGAACCCGTTTGGAACCCTTTTTTCTAAGTGTGTACAAACACATGGTCCCATGTACATCCTATTTGCCTGTTTAAATCAAGCAGACACAATGTATATTGTATTACTCTAGTGGTGGTGAAACAGATAAAGAGTATTGCATTACTCTAGTGGTAGTGAAACAGATAAAGAGTATTGTATTACTCTAGTGGTGGTGAAATAGATAAAGAGTATTGTATTACTCTAGTGGTGGTGAAACAGATAAAGAGTATTGTATTACTCTAGTGGTGATGAAACAGATAAAGAGTCAAAGGGAAACAGTTGACCAGTGATTCTACTAGATAGCCTGATAATAGTGACACGCTGATCTGGGACCTGCCGTCTTGTCTGTGTCATTTGTGTGTGGTGTAAACAAGTCCTGGCTGACCCTACTACTCCTCACCACACACACACACACACACACACACACACACACACACACACACACACACACACACACACACACACACACACACACACACACACACACACACACACACACACACACACACACACACACACACACAGCCTTTTTTTAAACATATGGGGATAGGATGGGATGCCTGAAAAATGAGGCATTTTAGCATCCCTCTACTATTTTGGCATGAACTTCAAATATGATATTATGTATTCAGGTGAGATGCCTGAGAACAGACCATGTTTTCGTTGTAATGATGAGCAAGGGTGTTAGAAATCCAAAGGCACAACTGGACAGTGTTGACCTGTTGTGTGTTTACATTGGTGTCATGTTAATAATGTTAATAAGACTTGTGTGAGGACGGTGGCGGATTTCTGGTCGACATGCCTTGTTTTTCCCAGACCAACAGTCTCTAAGTGTCTTATATAATAAAGCCCTTCAGATTGATAGCCACTAGATAAAAATAGTTTATTCACAAAATAAATAGAGTTAAAGAGGATTCCTTCAGTTTTTCTGACCCGGCCATCCAATCCTTTCTAAAGCCTGTCTTTCCTCTCCTCTCCTCTCCTCTCCTCTCCTCTCTCCTCTCCTCTTTCTAGTCAAAGCTCTGCGTACTGCAGACTGCAAGCCTATTCTCAGTCCTCAGGTACTGTTTTTCTCTGGAGAAGAACTGCAGTGAAGATTTAATAAACCACATTTTTTCCCCATTTATGATTACGGATTGCCTGCCAGAATATATCAGCTCTCTAAGTAGCAGTGTTTCCCAACAATTCCCAACGCTGCTATAGGTCATTCCTCCTCCCGCTCCCCAACGACCACTGTGGGCGTCATATTAAAATAAAAGTCATTATGATCTGGGCCTGTAGTCTCAGAGTGATAATAATTAATAGGACTATATTAATGATAGGGGGGAAAAAAATCGATACAGTTAACACATCATAATATTATTTTTGAACGATAATATATAGACATTTGACTCCACATATCGATTAGTAAAAATATTTAATCAATATATATATTTTTGCAACTGTAGGTAGCGTTAGCTAGCGCCAGTCGGCTGTACCTGCTCCAAAACTCAGGTATTTTTGCTCGGTAGCGTTAGCTAGTGCCAGTCGGCTGTACCTGTTCCAAAACGCAGGTATTTTTGCTCGGTAGCGTTAGCTAGCGCCAGTCGGCTGTACCTGCTCCAAAACGCAGGTATTTTTGCTCGGTAGCGTTAGCTAGCGCCAGTCGGCTGTACCTGCTCCAAAACGCAGGTATTTTTGCTCGGTAGCGTTAGCTAGCGCCAGTCGGCTGTACCTGCTCCAAAACTCAGATAATTTTGCTCGGTAGCGTTAGCTAGCGCCAGTCGGCTGTACCTGCTCCAAAACTCAGATAATTTTGCTCGGTAGCGTTAGCTAGTGCCAGTCGGCTGTACCTGCTCCAAAACTCAGATAATTTTGCTCGGTAGCGTTAGCTAGCGCCAGTCGGCTGTACCTGCTCCACAACTCAGATAATTTTGCTCGGTAGCGTTAGCTAGTACCAGTCGGCTGTACCTGCTCCAAAACGCAGGTATTTTTGCTCGGTAGCGTTAGCTAGTGCCAGTCGGCTGTACCTGCTCCAAAACGCAGGTATTTTTGCTCGGTAGCGTTAGCTAGCGCCAGTCGGCTGTACCTGCTCCAAAACTCAGATAATTTTGCTCGGTAGCGTTAGCTAGTACCAGTCGGCTGTACCTGCTCCAAAACGCAGGTATTTTTGCTCGGTAGCGTTAGCTAGTGCCAGTCGGCTGTACCTGCTCCAAAACTCAGGTATTTTTCATCCTATAGTTTTCCATCTTCTTAAATAATGAGACAACATGTTTTCAGCACTTTTATTTCCCTGTCTGATCAAAACTCGTGTTCTCATGTCTCTCTCCTGTTCCTCTGCAACAGACATATAGTGAGCAATATGTTTGGAACATCAAATCGCATTGAAATCTCAGAATCAAATTGCAATACATAAAATCGTGAGAATCGCAATACATATCATTTCGGGCACTTAAGTATCGTGATAATATCGTATTTCATCCACCATAGTTGTTGGAACGGTGCTGAAACAGAAAATGTGAAAAGCCAGCCGAGTTCGGTTCGGGTCGGGTCGGCATGAACCGAGCCGTGAGCGTATTTAACGGAAGGCAGTTCAGTTGGGCCTCCCTCAGTCCCTGGGATGTCCTGGCAGTGTGTGTTAATAGAACCAGACAGGCCAGTTTTCTGCGTTTCAGGGTTCTAGAAGGAAGAGGAAAAGCGAGGTGTGGACTTTGGATCATTTTTCACAGCTTGTAAGGAAATTTGAGTCCCATGCATCCTGCGTCCAAGATCAGGACTGCTGTCACACGTTTGATGTTTGTTTCCCCTCCCCTCCTCCCCACTCTAGCTTAGCTATCCAAGCCATTCACCCAGAGAAAAGTGATATACCTTATTTCCCAAAATCCACGATTCGATGGAGAGAGTTAGGATTCCAGATAATACTATAGAATAAAATGATTTCACTCAAGCTAATGGAGATAGGTTTGTTTTTCCTGGAACGACTCGATATGAAGCACATTGATTGGGCCGTGTGGTGTGTGGGAGGACATGGCGGAGCATGATTTCTGGTGCTGATTGGATCATGTGCTTGATTGACACCTTTGCTCAGCGTGATAGCCAATGAAAGCCCCTCTAGCCGACAGTCCCCACCCTCCTCAGTCAGAGCTCTGCGCTGTCCAATCTCTGACATGAACACAAATATTATCCCAACCAGCAGAACTAGCAGGACATTCTTTCTTAACTTGGACGATAAAGATATTATTTAAATATATAATAATGACTTCCTGTGTAAAAACGATCCAAGCTACATTAATAGTGCCATTTAAAAAAACAACGTTTCCAGTCAACAATTTATTTTATTACGATATTTTAGTCACCGTTAAAGAATTGTATTTTGGATCGACAGTAAACTTTATAGAGTAGTTATATTTTGATAACACAGTTAGATACTGATTTTAGCATTGGGCCCACTGCTCCCCTTCCACCATTGAGATTGTCTGTGTTTGTGTGTTTAAATGCAAAGCCGTGTAGATAATGAGGTTTTTTGGAACGAGTGACTCTCGGTCTCTTGCCTCAGTCGCGTGTGGTTTTTTTTGGCCTGATAAACTAATTCAAAACATGGCCATCTGGAGAGAGAGAGAGGAATCAGATATCAACGTTGCACTATTAAAAAAAAAGTGCAATCTAGAACCTAAAAGGGTTCTTCAGTTGTCCCCATACGAGAACCCTTTGAAGAACCCTTTTTGGCTTTAGATATAACCCTATTGGGTTCCATGTAGAACCCTTTCCCCAGAGAGTTCTAAATGGAACCCAAAACAGTTCTACCTGGAACCAAAACCAAAAGGGATCTCCTATGGGGAATGCGGAAGAAGCCTTTTGGAGAACTTTCTTTTAAGAGTGTGGGTAGTGTGTCTTTCTTGTGTGTGTGATTGGACGATACAAGTCACAGTTTTAATCTCCATCACAACCAAACCAAGCCACAGCGTACGGTGTAGTTTAGTTGGCTGTGCTGAGTAGCGGGTTTGGATGGAGGAATGCGGGGAAGGGGAAATGGAGGGCTGGAGGGATGGAGGGATGATGGATGATGGATGGAGGGATGATGGATGGAGGGATGGAGGATGGGTGGATGGAGGGATGGAGGAGGAGGATGGATGGAGGATGGAGGGATAGATGGATGGATGGATGGAGGAGGAGGATGGATGGATGGATGGAGGAGGAGGATGGATGGATGGATGGATGGAGGATGGAGGGATAGATGGATGGATGGAGGATGGATGGATGATGGATGCAGGGAGGGAGGGAGGGAGGTAGGGAGGATGGATGGAGGAATGGGGATTGAAAGTGAGGTATTGTTTCATAGCCAGGGAAAAAAGCAGGCCTAGGTACTCTTACTCCCCTAAATGGTGCAGGCAGGGGAGAGCAGAGCAGAGCCTTTGGTTCGAGAGCGAAGGCAGGTAATGCGGTGGGTGGGTGGCGGGGGCTGGATTGTGTATTGATTTTCCTCTGGAGTTTGATGCGGCACCTATCACGCACGCACGCATCACTGTATGTGTGTACGCACACGTCACCGTTGCTTCTGCCCAGGACAGTTGGCTACCAAACATTAAGCCCCACTAGGACCCTGTCTCGTCTACGGTCGTCGGGCAGCAACATAAACATAGAAATACTTCTCCTGCGTTCTTCACTTTTCACCTGTCAGTTAAGTTATCCCTGTCGGCTGTCCCAGACTCTTTTCACCTGTCAGTTAAGTTATCCCTGTCGGCTGTCCCAGACCCTTTTCACCTGTCAGTTAAGTTATCCCTGTCGGCTGTCCCAGACTCTTTTCACCTGTCAGTTAAGTTATCCCTGTCGGCTGTCCCAGACTCTTTTCACCTGTCAGTTAAGTTATCCCTGTCGGCTGTCCCAGACTCTTTTCACCTGTCAGTTAAGTTATCCCTGTCGGCTGTCCCAGACTCTTTTCACCTGTCAGTTAAGTTATCCCTGTCGGCTGTCCCAGACTCTTTTCACCTGTCAGTTAAGTTATCCCTGTCGGCTGTCCCAGACTCTTTTCACCTGTCAGTTAAGTTATCCCTGTCGGCTGTCCCAGACTCTTTTCACCTGTCAGTTAAGTTATCCCTGTCGGCTGTCCCAGACTCTTTTCACCTGTCAGTTAAGTTATCCCTGTCGGCTGTCCCAGACTCTTTTCACCTGTCAGTTAAGTTATCCCTGTCGGCTGT
The DNA here is from genome assembly GCF_045679555.1 of Salvelinus alpinus. Lineage (NCBI taxonomy): Eukaryota > Metazoa > Chordata > Actinopteri > Salmoniformes > Salmonidae > Salvelinus > Salvelinus alpinus. The sequence goes on from NC_092094.1 coordinate 8,552,401, forward strand.
CCCAGACTCTTTTCACCTGTCAGTTAAGTTATCCCTGTCGGCTGTCCCAGACTCTTTTCACCTGTCAGTTAAGTTATCCCTGTCGGCTGTCCCAGACCCTTTTCACCTGCCGGCTGTCGGCTGTTCCAGACGTTTCAATCTATCATTTGGAGCCAAGGGAGACTTTGTTAGCCTGGTCCCAGATCTGTTAGTGCTGAACGGTCAGCTCTCATGGTCTCCTATTTTAACGTGGAGAGGGATGTTAATAGGTGCCACAGTGCACCACATAGCTGACAGCTCATCACTTTCTGTAACTCTCCGTTTACCCTCCCCTCTTTCCCTCCCCTCTTTCCCTCCCCTCTTTCCCTTCCCTTTTTCCCTCCCCTCTTTCCCTTCCCTCTTTCCCTCCCCTCTTTCCCTTCCCTCCTTCCCTCCCCTCTTTCCCTTCCCTCTTTCCCTCCCCTCTTTCCCTTCCCTCTTTCCCTTCCCTCTTTCCCTCCTCTCTTTCCCTTCCCTCTTTCCCTCCCCTCTTTCCCTCCCCTCTTTCCCTCCTCTCTTTCCCTCCCCTCTTTCCCTTCCCTCTTTCCCTCCCATCTTTCCCTCCTCTCTTTCCCCCTCCTCTTTCCCTTCCCTCTTTCCCTCCCCTCTTTCCCTTCCCTCTTTCCCTTCCCTCTTTCCCTTCCCTCATTCCCTTCCCTCATTCCCTTCCCTCTTTGCCTCCCACCTTTCCCTCCTCTCTTTCCCCCTCCTCTTTCCCTTCCCTCTTTCCCTCCCCTCTTTCCCTCCCCTCTTTCCCTTCCCTCTTTCCCTCTCCTCTTTCCCTTCCCTCTTTCCCTCCTCTCTTTCCCTTCCCTCTTTCCCTCCCCTCTTTCCCTCCCCTCTTTCCCTCTGTCTCTTTCCCTTCCCTCTTTCCCTCCCCTCTTTCTCTTCCCTCTTTCCCTCCTCTCTTTCCCTTTCCCTCTTTCCCTTCCCTCATTCCCTTCCCTCTTTCCCTCCCCTCTTTCCCTCCCACCTTTCCCTCCTCTCTTTCCCCCTCCTCTTTCCCTTCCCTCTTTCCCTCCCCTCTTTCCCTTCCCTCTTTCCCTTCCCTCTTTCCCTTCCCTCTTTCCCTCCCCTATTTCCCTCCCCTCTTTCCCTCCTCTCTTTCCCTTCCCTCTTTCCCTTCCCTCTTCCCCTCCTCTTTCCCTTCCCTCTTTCCCTTCCCTCTTTCCCTCCTCTCTTTTCCTCCTCTCTTACCCTTCCCTCTTTCCCTCCTCTCTTTCCCTCCCCTATTTCCCTCCCCTCTTTCCCTCCCCTCCTTCCCTCCTCTCTTTCCCTCCCCTCTTTCCCTCCTCTCTTTCCCTCCCCTCTTTCCCTCCTCTCTTTCCCCCTCTCTTCCCCTTCCCTCTTTCCCTACCGTATTTCCCTCCCCTCTTTTATCCTTTCATCTGTAGCCTATTAGGGTTCCTCAGGGGATCTTTCCCCCCACCAGACTAGTACCTGCCTGGCTGTGTGTGTGTGTGTGTGTACCTGTCTGCATTTAAGACAGTGATCTCTTACATGCAGAAGGACATTCCTTTACTTCCTCTACTGCTAAATGGACTGGGGAATGTGCAGGTTCAGCGACGGCCTGAAGGAGTGAAGGACAGCTCTCTCTCTCTCTCTCTCTCTCTCTCTCTCTCTCTCTCTCTCTCTCTCCCTCTCTCTCTCTCTCTCTCTCTCTCTCTCTCTCTCTCTCTCTCTCTCTCTCTCTCTCTCTCTCTCTCTCTCTCTCTCTCTCTCTCTCTCTTGTTCCCAACCCTCCCCGAAACGCCTACCCACAAGGCCCTGAGCCAACACCACCTTCCTCTGCTTTTACCAGGTGTGCAGCTGGCCTCAGACAGCGAATGAGTGGACAGCTTGTGTGCGTGTGTGTGTGGGGGGAGGGGGGTGTGAGACAGTTAAATAACAACTTTCTGAATGTGTTAAAAAAAACTACTAACTCACCATCACAAACATTGGTACTCTCAGTTCTGTGTGTATGGTATTTAGATATGGTGCCCTGCTGGTGCTGCTATTGATGAAGTCTGTCAACCCTGACCTCTGACCTCAATCTGTGGTGTGATATTTATTTCCTGGTTCATAGACACTGTGTGAATGAACCTTATTCTCTTCATGTCCCAGTCCAATCAGCCAGTTCTGTTATGGTTAGGTAGGTGACACAGAACAGACCTCTTCGGTCCGACCGTGGTTCAGTGCACTAGGGGAACATTTTGGACCTTTGTGTGAGGCAGCAGGCAGCCTAGAGATTAGAGAAGCGGGCCAGCAACCAAAGTGCTGCCAGGTTGAATCTTATCTGTATGTGTTATGTCTTATTTATGTGTTATTTATGTGTTAGGTATGGATTGTGTTATGAAGTACTTATAGCATGAAGTGTAATGGCCAAACAGAGACAGTAGCAGGTAGCCAGCCTCCCACCCAGGTCATCTGGTTGGTTAGCTAGCCACACTCCCAGGCCATCTGGTTGGTTAGCTAGCCACACTCCCAGGCCATCTGGTTGGTCAGCTATCCTCCCTCCCAGGCCATCTGGTTGGTTAGCTAGCCACACTCCCAGGCCATCTGGTTGGTTAGCTAGCCACACTCCCAGGCCATCTGGTTGGTTAGCTAGCCACACTCCCAGGCCATCTGGTTGGTTAGCTAGCCACACTCCCAGGCCATCTGGTTGGTTAGCTAGCCTCCCTCCCAGGCCATCTGGTTGGTCAGCTAGCCTCCCTCCCAGGTCATCTGGTTGGTTAGCTAGCCTCCCTCCCAGGCCATCTGGTTGGTTAGCTAGCCTCCCTCCCAGGCCATCTGGTTGGTTAGCTAGCCTCCCTCCCAGGCCACTTGGTTGGTCAGCTAGCCTCCCTTCCAGATCATCTGGTTGGTCAGCTAGCCTCCATCCCAGGCCATCTGGTTGGTTAGCGTGGCCAGAGGAAGTTTGTAACCCTGGAATGGTTGAGGCCACAGCCCTCTTCCACGATAGGTATACATGTATATATATATATACACACACACACACACACACACACACACACACACACACACACACACACACACACACACACACACACACACACACACACACACACACACACACACACACACACACACACACACACACACACACACACACACACACACACACACACACACACACACACACACACACACCTCTACTACTATCTGTTAGCCATCCATGTCTGTGATATGTGCTTGTCCTCACTCACTGCAGAAATCAAGGCCAGCGTTGTTCCTCCCTCTCAATGGCATGTCTTAGTCTGAAAATATGTTTATGAGCAAAAAACTGTCCGTCCGTCAGCTGGGTTATTTCTCTCTCTTTGCAGGGGGAAGGGTCTGTGTCCCAAACGACACCCTATTCCCTATGCAGTGCACTACGTTGGACCAGCACTGGTCAAAAGTAGTGCACTACATATGGAATAGGGTGCCGTTTGGGACTCAGTCAGGGGCTCAGCTTTGGGGTTAAGGGTTGTTTTCTCTCTGCCACGTTCAATGAATCCGATATTAAAGCAGCATTGAATGTATAGCCGTGGTTTTGTACTCTCATTTCCATATTATATATTTTAGAATTTTGTGGTGTACACTGTATCACAGATTTTTGTCTATGTTACTCTATGGCTTGTCGCTGCTGTTACTAAGTCTCTTTGGAAGAGTGATTGACTTCAAAATTGGACGTAAAACCGTGAGATCTTGTTGCTCCCAGACCTCAGACCACGAGTCTTCTCACCACAGTATGTAGTTGACTAGAAAGTGAACTACAGTTCATGCTTAGATCAATCGATGCTAACCCCCCTCCTCCCCTTCTCTCCCTCCTCTCCTTCTCTCTCTCATCCCCTTCTCTCCTTCCTCCCCTTCTCTACTTCCTCCCCTTCTCTCCTTCCTCCCCTTCTCTCCCTTCTCCCCTTCTCTCCCTCCTCCCCTTCTCTCCTTCCTCCCCTTCTCTCCCTCCTCCCCTTCTCTCCTTCTCCCCTTCTCTCCTTCTCCCCTTCTCTCCCTCCTCTCCTTCTCTCTCTCATCCCCTTCTCTCCTTCCTCCCCTTCTCTACTTCCTCCCCTTCTCTACTTCCTCCCCTTCTCTCCCTTCTCCCCTTCTCTCCTTCCTCCCCTTCTCTCCCTTCTCCCCTTCTCCCCTTCCTCCCCTTCTCTCCCTCCTCCCCTTCTCTCCCTCCTCCCCTTCTCTCCCTCCTCGCCCCCAAGCAGGTAGCACACACACACATCCTTCTATCCCTCCATCTCTCCATCCTTCCATTCCTCCATTCCTCCACTCCTCCATCCCTCCACTCCACCATTCCTCCATTCCTCCATCTCTCCATCCCTCCATCCCTCCACTCCTCCATCTCTCCATCCCTCCACTCCTCCATCTCTCCATCCCTCCATCCCTCCACTCCTCCACTCCTCCATCCCTCCACTCCTCCATCTCTCCATCTCTCCATCCCTCCATCCCTCCACTCCACCATTCCTCCATTCCTCCATCCCTCCATCCCTCCACTCCTCCATCTCTCCATCCCTCCATCCCTCCATCCCTCCACTCCTCCATCCCTCCATCTCTCCATCTCTCCATCCCTCCATCCCTCCACTCCACCATTCCTCCATTCCTCCATTCCTCCATCCCTCCATCCCTCCATTCCTCCACTCCTTCATCTCTCCATCCCTCCATCCCTCCACTCCTCCACTCCGCCACTCCGCCACTCCACCACTCCTCCATTCCTCCATCTCTCCATTCCTCCATCCCTCCACTCCTCCATTCCTCCATCCCTCCATCTGTCCCCTGGCCTATTGATTTGATTTGTTGCTCTGCACCTTATTTCTGTGTTTCCCTGGAGAAAGACTGGGAGCTGGGTGTCTGTGTTTCCCTGGAGAAAGACTGGGAGCTGGGTGTGTGTGTCTGTGTGTCTGTGTGCATGTGTGTGTGTGTCTGGGTGTGTGTGTCTGTGTGCGTGTGTGTGTGTGTCTGGGTGTGTGTGTGTCTGTGGGTCTGTGTGCATGTGTGTGTGTGTGTGTGTCCTGGTGTGTGTGTCTGTGTGTGCGTGTGTGTGTGTGTGTGTCTGGGTGTGTATGTCTGTGTGTCTGTGTGCGTGTGTGTGTGTGTGTGGGGCTGTCTGGCTGTTGTATTTCTTGTGTTTGTGACATCTGTTTGTGCTCAGACACAATCAATGTCTGTGATTGACAGGTCTGTGACAAGCCTGTGCCTCTGTGTTGAACATCCAGCCGAGTCCTGTGGAGCTGAGATAGGCGAGGAAGCCAGTCAGTCATAGTATCTGTTTCCCTGGGTACCAGATTGATGTACCGTATGTAGAGGTTAAACATACCATAGGTATAGAACGACTAGAATGGACATTCTCATCCATGACAGGCCTGTGTCCCTGTGCCTTTGTGTTGCACTACTATGTCAAGCCAGGTCCTGGGGAACTGAGATAAGGAGACAGTGAAGCTATGGTTCTATCAAACTGCTTTCCTTGGTACCAGACTACAGTGTTGTACAGGTGGTTGTGGTTCTAATAGTGTGGTGCTGGCAATGCAAGGGTTGAGGGTTTGATACCCACGTACAGAATATGAGTCCCTATCTATATGTTTCCCAGACTGCATTGCTCTGTGGAGGGGGTGGTTAAACCTAACATTACCATGTATTAATTGAATGGCTATTCCCATTCAAGTCAACAACCAGTGGGCTTTATCTGAACGCTTTTCTTTGGTACCACCAGCCGGATGTGTGGAAGCCAAAACATACTGTACCATGATCATTAGGTAGCTAACTGGAGAAGGTTGAGTCTCTATTCGATCAGATCCGCTTTAGCCGATATCCGCATAGCGGTTGTTTTGACGATGTCAGAGGTTGAACTGCTTTAGAGCTGTTAAATCAACAAGTGGCTCCTGGCATTATACCTAAAGCAGACATTGCCCTTGGCTGCACAGACTCACATTAAAAAACCTCTTGGCGCACAGATCCCTTTAGCAGGATCATTTTCGTAAACATCCGCTGAATTGCAGAGCGCCAAATTCAAAAAGAATTACTAAAAATATTTAATTTCATGAAATCACAAGTGCAATATACCAAAACACAGCTTAGCTTGTTGTTAATCCACCTGTCGTGTCAGATTTTGAAAATATGCTTTACAGCGAAAGCAATCCAAGCGTTTGTGTGAGTTTATCGATCACTAGACAACACATTACAAACACCTAGCAGCAATGCAGATTGGTCACGAAAGTCAGAAAAGCAATGAAATTAATCGCTTACCTTTGATGATCTTCGGATGTTTGCACTCACGAGACTCCCAGTTACACAATAAATGTTCCTTTTGTTCGATAAAGATTATTTTTATATCCAAAAACCTCCATTTGGTTGGCACGTTATGTTCAGAAATCCACAGGCTCGAGCGGTCATGAAGGGCAGACGAAAATTCCAAATAGTATCCGTAAAGTTCGTAGAAACATGTCAAACGTTTTTTATAATCAATCCTCAGTTTTGTTTTTAACATAAATAATCGATAATATTTCAACCGGATGGTAAACTATTCAATACAAGAGATAAAGAAGATGTCGAGCTACCACTTTCGCGCGCATGAACTAATCGAAGGATATCTGGCAGTCCACTGACGCGATTTGATAAATCTCGCTCATTTTTCAGAATAAAAGCTTGAAACTATGTCTAAAGACTGTTCACACCCTGAGGAAGCCATAGGAAAAGGAATCTGGTTGATATCCCTTTAAATGGAGGAAAGGCAGGCAATGGAACAGGGATTTTTCAAAATAAGAGGCACTTCCTGGTTGGATTTCCTCAGGTTTTCGCCTGCAAAATCAGTTCTGTTATACTCACAGACAATATTTTGACAGTTTTGGAAACTTTATAGTGTTTTCTATCCTAATCTGTCAATTATATGCATATTCTAGCATCTGGGCCTGAGAAATAGGCCGTTTACTTTGGGAACGTTATTTTTCCAAACATAAAAATACTGCCCCCTAGCTTCAAGAGGTTTTAAGAGAAATCCCATGCGGCCTTGAAATCCACACCTCGCTTAGGCTGATAGAAATCCTCATTAATTAGTTGAACGAAATTTCAATTTGAGCTTCATTATTTCTACATAGCTTACACTTTCTCCTTCTGAACTGCTGACGCAAGTGGGACGGATGCTCACGGATTTCGACAGCTCCAATGCAGTTCCACCTCCGACACCATCAAACCATTGGTTACGCAGGTGTCCGCTATCGCCGGTTAACACTTGATCTGATTGAATCTAGACCTAAAACTACGATACCATAACCTATGGATACTGTTTGTAGTTTGAGCTTCAAGATAGATCTGTAAGTACTAAAGGCTACTTTAAAATGTGCAGTTTTGTCACACAACACAATGCCCCAGATGTCTCAAGTTTTGAGGGAGTGCAATTGGAATGCTGACTGCAGGAATGTCCAACAGAGTATAGATATACACTACCAGTCAAAAGTTTTAAAACACCTACTCATTCAAGGGTATCTCTTTATTTTTGCTGTTTTCTACATTGTAGAATAATAGTGAAGACATCAAAACAATGATATAACACATTGGATGTCATAAGGTGAATGCACCAATTTGTAAGTCGCTCTGGATAAGAGCGTCTGCTAAATGACTTAAATGTAAATGTAAATATGGAATCATGTAGTAACCAAAAAAGTGTTAAACAAATCAAAATATATTTTATATTTGAGAATCTTCAAAGTAGCCACCCTTTGCTTTGATGACAGCTTTGTACACTCTTAGCATTCTCTCAACCAGCTTCACCTGGAATGCTTTTCCAAAAGTCTTGAAGGAGTTCCCACATATGCTGAGCACTTGTTGGCTGCTTTTCCTTCACTCTGCGGTCCGACTCATCCCAACCATCTCAATTTTGTTGAGGTCGGGGGATTTTGGAGGCCAGGTCATCTGATGCAACACTCCATCACTCTCCTTCTTGGTCAAATAGCCCTCACACAGCCTGGAGGTGTTGGATCAGTGTCCTGTTGAAAAACCAATGATAGTCCCACTAAGCCCAAACCAGATGGGATGGTGTATCACTGCAGAATGCTGCGGTAGCCATGCTGGTTAATTGTGCCTTGAATTCTAATTAAATCACAGACTGTGTCACCAGCAAAGCAACCCCACACCATCACACCTCCTTCTCCATGCTTTATGGTGGGAACTACACATGCAGAGATCATCTGTTCACCCACACCGCGTCTCACAAAGACCAAGCAAGTCTTTTATTCGTCCGTTAGTAGTGGTTTCTTTGCAGCAATTTGACCATGAAGGCCTGCTTCACACAGTCTCCTCTGAACAGCTGATGTTGAGTGTCTGTAACTTGAACTCTGTGAAGCATTTACTTTGGCTGCAATTTCTGAGGCTTGTAACTCTAATGAACTTATCCTCTGCAGCAGAGGTAACTCTGGGTCTTCCTTTCCTGTGGCGGTCCTCATGAGAGTCAGTTTCATCACAGCGCTTGATGGTTTTTGCAACTGCACTTGAAGAAACCTTCAAAGTTCTTGAAATTTTCCGTATTGACTGACCTTCATGTCTTAAAGTAATGATGGACTGTCGTTTCTCTTTGCTTATTTGAGCTGCTCTTGCCATAATATGGACTTGGTCTTTTACCATATAGTGCTATCTTCTGTATACCCCACCTACCTTGTCACAACACAACTGATTGGCTCAAACACATTAAGAAGGAAAGAAATCCCCCTAATTAGCTTTTAAGAAGGAACACCTGTTAATTGAAATGCATTTCAGGTGACTAACTCATGACGCTGGTTGAGAGAATGCCAAGAGTGTGCAAAGCTGTCATCAAGGGGTGGCTATTGGAAGAATCTCAAATATAAAGTATATTTGAATTTGTTTAACCTCTCTTGGGTACGTGAGACGTTAGCGTCCCACCTCTTCAACAGCCAGTGAAACTGCTGGGCGCCAAATTCAAATACAGAAATACTTATTATAAAAATTCAGAAAACAAAACATATTTTACGTAGGTTTAAAGATGAACTTCTTGTGAATCCAACTACGGTGTCAGATTTAAAAAATGCTTTACGGCGAAAGCATACCTTACGATTATTTGAGAACATAGCCCACTAGACAAATCATTACAAACAGTAACCAGCCAAGTAGAAGAGTTACACAAGTCAGAAATAGAGATAAAATGAATCCCTTACCTTTGATGATCTTCATATGGTTGCACTCAGCAGACATTCATTTACTTAATAAATGTTCCTTTTGTTCGATAAAGTCTCTTTATATCCAAAAACCTTCCTTTTTGTTCACGCGTTTTCTTCAGTAATCCACATGCTCAAACGCAGTCAAAACAGGCAGACAAAAAAATCCAAATTGTATCCGTAAAGTTCATAGAAACATGTCAAACGATGTTTATATTCAATCCTCAGGTTGTTTTTAGCCTAAATAATCGATAATATTTCAACCGGACAATAACGTAGTCAAATTAAAAGGTAAACAAGAAAGGCACTCTCTCGGTCTCGCACATGAAATAGCTCATTCAGACTGCTCTTACTTCCTCATTTTTCAGAATACAAGCCTGAAACAATTTCTAAAGACTGTTGACGTCTAGTGGAAGGCATAGAAACTGCAATTTGAGTCCTAAGTCAATGGATACTGTAATCGCATTGAATAGAATACTACAAAACCACAAAAAAAACTACTTCCTGAATGGATTTCTCTCAGGTTTTCGCCTGCCAAATCAGTTCTGTTATACTCACAGACACCATTTTAACAGTTTTGGAAACTTTAGAGTGTTTCCTATCCAAATATACCAGTTATATGCATATCATATCTTCTGGGCCCGAGAAGCAGGCAGTTTAAGTTGGGCATGCATTTCATCCAAAATTCCGAATATTGCCCCCTACCCAAGAGAAGTTAACACTTTTTTGGTTACTACATGATTCCATATGTGTTATTTCATAGTTTTGATGTCTTCACATCAAATTATCTTCATATATTAGTTGTTTGTTGTCACTTATTAAGCATCCTAAGTGATTCATATTGTTGAGCAATGGAATAAAGTTATCTTTATATATTAGTTGTTTGCTGTCACTTATTAAGCATCCTAAGTATTTCATATTTTTTATGGTTCACTTAAAGGATTGTTGTAGATCTTTAAAAAAATATATATTTAACCTTTATTTTGACAGGGAAGACATACTGAGACAAAGGCATGAATACATCAAACACATACAATTAATACAATGAATAAACATTAACAAAACAGACACATTTATCAACATACAGCGGCTTGCGAAAGTATTCACCCCCCTTGGCATTTATCCTATTTTGTTGCCTTACAACCTGGAATTAAAATATTTTTTTTTTTTGGGGGGGGGTTGTATCATTTGATTTACACAACATACCTACCACTTTGAAGATGCAACATATTTTTTATTGTGAAACAAACAAGAAATAAGAAAAAAACATCAAACTTGAGCGTGCATAACTATTCACCTCGCCAAAATCAATACTTTGTAGAGCCACCTTTCTCAGCAATTACAGTTGTAAGTATCTTGGGATATGTCTCTATAAGCTTGGCACATCTAACCACTGGGATTTTTGCCCATTCTTCAAGGCAAAACTGCTCCAGCTCATTCAAGTTGGATGGGTTCCGCTGGTGTACAGCAATCTTTAAGTCATACCACAGATTCTCAATTGGATTGAGATCTGGGCTTTGACTAGGCCATTCCAATACATGTAAATGTTTCCCCTTAAACCACTTGGGTGTTACTTTAGCAGCATGCTTAGGGTCATTGTCTCTCTGGGAAAATCTCTGGACGACTCAAACAGGTTTCCCTCAAGGATTTCCCTGTATTTAGCACTGTTCATAATTTATTCAATTCTGACCAGTTTCCCAGTCCTTGCCGATGAAAAGCATGATGTTATTCTCGGGGTGATGAGAGGTGTTGGGTTTGCGCCAGACATAGTGTTTTCTTTGATGGCCAAAAAGCTATATTTTAGTCTCATCTGACCAGAGTACCTTCTTCAATATGTTTGGGGAGTCTCCCACATGCTTTTTGGTGAACACCAAACGTGTTTGCTTATTTTTTCTTTAACACAATGTCTTTCTTCTGGCCACTCTTCCATTAAGCCCATCTCTGTGGAGTGTACGGCTTAAAGTTGTCCTATGGACAGATACTCCAAGCTCCTTCAGGGTTATCTTTGGCCTCTTTGTTGCCTCTCTGATTAATGCCCTCCTTGCCTGGCCCGTGAGTTTTGGTGGGCGGCCCTCTCTTGGCAGTTTTTTTGTTTCGTCATATTCTTTCCATTTTTTAATAATGTTTTTAATGGTGCTCCATGGCATGTTCAAAGTTTCGGATATTTTTTTATAACCCAACCCTGATCTGTACTTCTCCACAACTTTGTCCCTGACCTGTTTGGAGAGCTCCTTGGTCTTCATGGTGCCGCTTGCTTGGTGGTGCCCCTTGCTTAATGGTGTTGCAGATTCTGGGGCCTTTCAGAACAGGTGTATATATACTGAGATCATGTGACACTTAGATTGCACACAGGTGGCCTTTATGTAACTAATTATGTGACTTCTGAAGGTAATTGGTTGCACCAGATCTTATTTAGGGGCTTCATAGCAAAGGGGGTGAATACATATGCACGCACCACTTTTCCGTTTTTGATTTTGTTTGAATTTTTTGAAACAAGTTTTATATTTTATTTCACTTTACCAATTTGGACTATTTTGTGTATGTCCATTACATGAAATCCAAATAAATATCTATTTAAATTACAGGTTGTAATGCAACAAAATAGGAAAAACATCAAGGGGGATGAATACTTTTGCAAGGCGCTGTATAAGTAGGTCTCCGGTCATTACTTTGATGTGACCAAGGGGGACCAGAACATCTCATTTCAGAGAACTCTGTAACTTGTTCCGCAAAAAAAATAAAATCAGCTTTACCCAACTCTGTGGAGACCGAAAGGGCCTTCAGTGTTATCCAAGCCTGAGACCGGGTTTGGTCATTTGTAGGTCTACATGTAATTAATGATAATAGCTACATAGGAAGTTTCTGCATGAGTGCTTTGTAGATAAACACAATGCTGCTCTCTCCTTACATACAAAGAGGCCAAACCCACTTTTTGATACAAAACACAATGGTGAGTTCTAGAACCATCACCAGTAATAAACCTAAGAACACAATGGTGAGTTCTAGAACCATCACCAGTAATAAACCTAAGAGCCCAATGGTGAGTTCTAGAACCATCACCAGTAATAAACCTAAGGGCACAATGGTGAGTTCTAGAACCATCACCAGTAATAAACCTAAGGGCCCAATGGTGAGTTCTAGAACCATCACCAGTAATAAACCTAAGAACACAATGGTGAGTTCTAGAACCATCACCAGTAATAAACCTAAGGGCCCAATGGTGAGTTCTAGAACCATCACCAGTAATAAACCTAAGGGCACAATGGTGAGTTCTAGAACCATCACCAGTAATAAACCTAAGGGCACAATGGTGAGATCTAGAACCATCACCAGTAATAAACCTAAGGGCACAATGGTGAGTTCTAGAACCATCACCAGTAATAAACCTAAGGGCACAATGGTGAGTTCTATAACCATCACCAGTAATAAACCTAAGGGCACAATGGTGAGTTCTATAACCATCACCAGTAATAAACCTAAGAACACAATGGTGAGATCTAGAACCATCACCAGTAATAAACCTAAGGGCACAATGGTGAGTTCTGGAACCATCACCAGTAATACACCTAAGGGCACAATGGTGAGTTCTAGAACCATCACCAGTAATAAACCTAAGGGCACAATGGTGAGTTCTAGAACCATCACCAGTAATAAACCTAAGGGCACAATGGTGAGTTCTAGAACCATCACCAGTAATAAACCTAAGAACACAATGGTGAGTTCTATAACCATCACCAGTAATAAACCTAAGGGCCCAATGGTGAGTTCTAGAACCAACACCAGTAATAAACCTAAGGGCACAATGGTGAGTTCTAGAACCATCACCAGTAATAAACCTAAGGGCACAATGGTGAGTTCTAGAACCATCACCAGTAATAAACCTAAGAACACAATGGTGA
>NC_092094.1:8575445-8602945 GCF_045679555.1 Salvelinus alpinus
CTTTTACATTCTAGATAACACCTTTTTTATTGCACTGCATTTGACCAGGGCCCATAGGGAATAGGGTGCCATTTGACCAGGGCCCATAGGGAATAGGGTGCCATTTGACCAGGGCCCATAGGGAATAGGGTGCCATTTGACCAGGGCCCATAGGGAATAGGGTGCCATTTGACCAGGGCCCATAGGGAATAGGGTGCCATTTGACCAGGTCCTATAGGGAATAGGGTGCCATTTGACCAGGGCCCATAGGGAATAGGGTGCCATTTGGCCAGGGCCCATAGGGAATAGGGTGCCATTTGACCAGGGCCCATAGGGAATAGGGTGCCATTTGACCAGGTCCTATAGGGAATAGGGTGCCATTTGGCCAGGGCCCATAGGGAATAGGGTGCCATTTGACCAGGTCCTATAGGGAATAGGGTGCCATTTGGCCAGGGCCCATAGGGAATAGGGTGCCATTTAGGTTGTAGATCATGTCTTATTGATTTGCTTTCCATCAGATGCTTGATGTATTGATGTGTTGATGTACACTTTGCATTCTGCTTTTTTCTCTGAGTGGAAGTTTCTTAAAGAAAGTTTAGAATGTGTGGAAGGTTTAAATTTAGAAGGTTTAGAATGTGTGGAAGATTTAGATTTAGAAGGTTTAGAATGTGTGGAAGATTTAGATTTAGAAGGTTTAGAATGTGTGGAAGGTTTAGATTTAGAAGGTTTAGAATGTGTGGAAGATTTAGATTTAGAAGGTTTAGAATGTGTGGAAGGTTTAGATTTAGAAGGTTTAGAATGTGTGGAAGGTTTAGAATTAGAAGGTTTAGAATGTGTGGAAGGTTTAGATTTAGAAGGTTCAGAATGTGTGGAAGGTTTAGATTTAGAAGGTTTAGAATGTGTGGAAGGTGTAGATTTAGAAGGTTTAGAATGTGTGGAAGGTTTAGATTTAGAAGGTTTAGAATGTGTGGAAGGTTTAGATTTAGAAGGTTTAGAATGTGTGGAAGGTTTAGATTTAGAAGGTTCAGAATGTGTGGAAGGTTTAGATTTAGAAGGTTTAGAATGTGTGGAAGGTTTAGATTTAGAAGGTTTAGAATGTGTGGAAGGTTTAGATTTAGAAGGTTTAGAATGTGTGGAAGGTTTAGATTTAGAAGGTTTAGAATTTGTGGAAGGTTTAGATTTAGAAGGTTTAGAATGTGTGGAAGGTTTAGATTTAGAAGGTTTAGAATGTGTGGAAGGTTTAGATTTAGAAGGTTTAGAATGTGTGGAAGGTTTAGATTTAGAAGGTTTAGAATGTGTGGAAGGTTTAGATTTAGAAGGTTTAGAATGTGTGGAAGGTTTAGATTTAGAAGGTTTAGAATGTGTGGAAGGTTTAGGTTTAGAAGGTTTAGAATGTGTGGAAGGTTTAGATTTAGAAGGTTCAGAATGTGTGGAAGGTTTAGATTTAGAAGGTTTAGAATGTGTGGAAGGTTTAGATTTAGAAGGTTCAGAATGTGTGGAAGGTTTAAATTTAGAAGGTTTAGAATGTGTGGAAGATTTTAGATTTAGAAGGTTTAGAATGTGTGGAAGGTTTAGATTTAGAAGGTTTAGAATGTGTGGAAGGTTTAGATTTAGAAGGTTCAGAATGTGTGGAAGGTTTAGATTTAGAAGGTTTAGAATGTGTGGAAGGTTTAGATTTAGAAGGTTCAGAATGTGTGGAAGTTTTAGATTTAGGAGGTTTAGAATGTGTGGAAGTTTTAGATTTAGAAGGTTTAGAATGTGTGGAAGGTTTAGATTTAGAAGGTTTAGAATGTGTGGAAGGTTTAGATTTAGAAGGTTTAGAATGTGTGGAAGTTTTAGATTTAGAAGGTTTAGAATGTGTGGAAGTTTTAGATTTAGAAGGTTTAGAATGTGTGGAAGGTTTAGATTTAGAAGGTTTAGAATGTGTGGAAGATTTAGATTTAGAAGGTTTAGAATGTGTGGAAGATTTAGATTTAGAAGGTTTAGAATGTGTGGAAGGTTTAGATTTAGAAGGTTCAGAATGTGTGGAAGGTTTAAATTTAGAAGGTTTAGAATGTGTGGAAGCTTTTAGATTTAGAAGGTTTAGAATGTGTGGAAGGTTTAGATTTAGAAGGTTCAGAATGTGTGGAAGGTTTAGATTTAGAAGGTTTAGAATGTGTGGAAGGTTTAGATTTAGAAGGTTTAGAATGTGTGGAAGATTTAGATTTAGAAGGTTTAGAATGTGTGGAAGGTTTAGATTTAGAAGGTTCAGAATGTGTGGAAGGTTTAAATTTAGAAGGTTTAGAATGTGTGGAAGATTTTAGATTTAGAAGGTTTAGAATGTGTGGAAGGTTTAGATTTAGAAGGTTCGGAATGTGTGGAAGGTTTAAATTTAGAAGGTTTAGAATTTGTGGAAGGTTTAGATTTAGAAGGTTCAGAATGTGTGGAAGGTTTAGATTTAGAAGGTTTAGAATGTGTGGAAGGTTTAGATTTAGAAGGTTCAGAATGTGTGGAAGGTTTAGATTTAGAAAGTTTAGAATGTGTGGAAGGTTTAAATTTAGAAAGTTTAGAATGTGTGGAAAATTTAGATTTAGAAGGTTTAGAATGTGTGGAAGGTTTAGATTTAGAAAGTTTAGAATGTGTGGAAGGTTTAAATTTAGAAAGTTTAGAATGTGTGGAAGATTTAGATTTAGAAGGTTTAGAATGTGTGGAAGATTTTAGAACTTGAAGAAGTGTAGAAGGTGTAGAATGCGTAACCCGTTTTTCAGAAAACAAAATGTCTCCTCCTCCAGTGAATTCCCCCTTCATTCACCAGCTGTCCATCTATTATGAGCTCATTACCTCAGAATGTCACTTATGTCACTAGCAAGGCTGGTAATGAAGATTTGGTCACCTTTAGGAGCCCATTGAATGTATTGTGACTGACTGAGGCCCAAATGTTTTCCAGTCAGGCTACAACCCTCCTCTTCAAGTCGCTGTAGAGGGAAACTGTGAGAGCACTTCCAATGATGTTTATTACATGTTTCAGACCCGATACTCTGTCTCTATTTTGCGTTTGTAGATTAGATATTATTTATTGGCAGAAAGAACTGGGTGTTAGTAAATGCAACAGAGGATATAAGACAGACAGAAAACACTCGAACACACACATATGCACGCACACACACACACACACACACACACACACACACACACACACACACACACACACACACACACACACACACACACACACACACACACACACACACACACACACACACACACACACACACACACACACACACACACACACACACACCTGCATTAGTTGCCTGTGATGTTCCCGTGGTTGATGTAATAAGCCCTCATTCATTTCCAGCTTGGCAGAATGTTAGGACTGATTCAGTCAGGACCGTCAGATGAAAAGGTCATTGGTTCTTGTTTGGAGTGAGTGTATAATTTCCATCAGTACTCTGCACGCTCTGTCGGCCTGGGCCAAGCCTAACAAACACTGACAGCCTGGATACCACCATTAAGTCCATAATACACACACACACATTATGCACATGCATTGACGCACGCACATGCCCACAGACAAACACATATGCGCATGCACACACACACACATAAATCAAATCAAATCAAATTGTATTTGTCACATGCGCCGAATACAACAGGTGTAGTAGACCTTAGAGTGAAATGCTTACTTACAAGCCCCTTAACCAACAATGCATTTCAAGAAATAGAGTTAATAAAATATTTACTAAATAAACTGAAGTACATTTTTTTATAAAAATACAACAATAATAATAAGGCTATATACAGGGGCTACCGGTACAGAGTCAATGTGGAGGCTATATACAGGGGGTACCGGTACAGAGTCAATGTGGAGGCTATATACAGGGGGTACCGGTACAGAGTCAATGTGGAGGCTATATACAGGGGGTACCGGTACCGAGTCAATGTGGAGGCTATATACAGGGGGTACTGGTACAGAGTCAATGTGGAGGCTATATACAGGGGCTACCGGTACAGAGTCAATGTGGAGGCTATATACAGGGGGTACCGGTACAGAGTCAATGTGGAGGCTATATACAGGGGGTACCGGTACAGAGTCAATGTGGAGGCTATATACAGGGGGTACCGGTACCGAGTCAATGTGGAGGCTATATACAGGGGGTACTGGTACAGAGTCAATGTGGAGGCTATATACAGGGGCTACCGGTACAGAGTCAATGTGGAGGCTATATACAGGGGGTACCGGTACAGAGTCAATGTGGAGGCTATATACAGGGGCTACCGGTACAGAGTCAATGTGGAGGCTATATACAGGGGGTACCGGTACAGAGTCAATGTGGAGGCTATATACAGGGGGTACCGGTACAGAGTCAATGTGGAGGCTATATACAGGGTGTTACGGTACAGAGTCAATGTGGAGGCTATGTACTGGGGGTACCGGTACAGAGTCAATGTGGAGGCTATATACAGGGGGTACTGGTACAGAGTCAATGTGGAGGCTATATACAGGGGGTTACGGTACAGAGTCAATGTGGAGGCTATGTACTGGGGGTACCGGTACAGAGTCAATGTGGAGGCTATATACAGGGGCTACCGGTACAGAGTCAATGTGGAGGCTATGTACTGGGGGTACCGGTACAGAGTCAATGTGGAGGCTATATACAGGGGCTACCGGTACAGAGTCAATGTGGAGGCTATATACAGGGGCTACCGGTACAGAGTCAATGTGGAGGCTATATACAGGGGGTTACGGTACAGAGTCAATGTGGAGGCTATATACAGGGGGTACCGGTACAGAGTCAATGTGGAGGCTATATACAGGGGCTACCGGTACAGAGTCAATGTGGAGGCTATATACAGGGGGCTACCGGTACAGAGTCAATGTGGAGGCTATGTACTGGGGGTACCGGTACAGAGTCAATGTGGAGGCTATATACAGGGGCTACCGGTACAGAGTCAATGTGGAGGCTATGTACTGGGGGTACCGGTACAGAGTCAATGTGGAGGCTATATACAGGGGCTACCGGTACAGAGTCAATGTGGCTATATACAGGGGCTACCGGTACAGAGTCAATGTGGAGGCTATATACAGGGGATACCAGTACAGAGTCAATGTGCAGGGGTACAGGTTAGTCGAGGTAATTTGTAAATGTAGGTAGGGTAAATTGACAATGCATAGATAATAACAGCGAGTATGAGCATTTTCTTGTTTGCTTATGGCCTTATACAGCTTGTTGAGTGCGGTCTTAGTGCCAGCATCGGTTTGTGGTGGTAAATAGATGGATACGAAAAATATAAATTAAAACTCTCTTGGTAGATAGTGTGGTCTACAGTTCATCATGAGGAACTCTACCTCAGGCGAGCAATATCAGCTGTTATTGACAAATAGACACACACCACCACACCTCGTCTTACCTGTTCTGTCCTGCCGATGCACGGAAAACCCAGCCAACTGTATATTATCCGTGTCGTCGTTCAGCCACGACTCGGTGAATCATAAGACATTACAGTTTTTAATGTCCCGTTGGTAGGATTGTCTCGAACGGAGATCATCCAGTTTATTCTCCAGTGATTGCACGTTGGCCAATAGAACGGATGGTAGAGGCGGGTTACCCACTCCCCGACGAACTCTAACAAGGCACCCCAATCATTGCCCCCTGTATTCCCATCTTTTCTTCACGTGAATGACGGGGATTTGGGCCAGGTCTCGAAGAAGCAGTATATCCTTTGCGTTGGATTCATTAAATAAAAAGTCTTCGTCCAGTTCGAGGTGAGTAATCTCTGTTCTGATATCCAGAATCTCTTTTCGGGTCATAAGAGACGGTAGCAGCAACATTAGGTATAAAAATATGTTACAAACAATGCGAAAAAAACCACACAAAATAGCACAGTTGATTAGAAGCCAGTAATCCGACGCCATTCCCCAGTGCCATCACCACACACAAACACACGTACACACACTCTCCAAGTCCACCCCCTCCTACAGCTTTCTACCCCCTCCTACACTCCTCTACACCCCTCTACCCCCTCCTACACTCCTCTACCCCCTCCTACACCCTCCTACACACCTCTACATTCCTCCACACCCTCCTACACACCTCTACACTCCTCTACCCCCTCCTACACACCTCTACACTCCTCCACACCCTCCTCCACACCCCTACACTCCTCTACCCCCTCCTACACACCTCTACACTCCTCCACACCCTCCTACACACCTCTACACTCCTCCACACCCTCCTACACACCTCTACACTCCTCTACCCCCTCCTACACACCTCTACACTCCTCTACCCCTTCCTACACACCTCTACACTCCTCTACCCCCTCCTACACACCTCTACACCCCTCTACCCCCTCCTATACTCCTCTACCCCTTCCTACACACCTCTACACTCCTCTACCCCTTCCTACACACCTCTACACTCCTCTACCCCTTCCTACACACCTCTACACTCCTCTACCCCCTCCTACACACCTCTACACCCCTCTACCCCCTCCTACACACCTCTACACCCCTCTACCCCCTTCTACACACCTCTACACTCCTCCACACCCTCCTACACACCTCTACACTCCTCTACCCCCTCCTACACCCTCCTACACACCTCTACACTCCTCTACCCCCTCCTACACACCTCTACACTCCTCTACCCCCTCCTACACACCTCTACACTCCTCTACCCCCTCCTACACCCTCCTACACACCTCTACACTCCTCTACCCCCTCCTATACTCCTCTACCCCTTCCTACACACCTCTACACTCCTCTACCCCCTCCTACACCCTCCTACACAGCTTTCTACCCCCACCTCTACCCCTCCTACACCCTCCTACACATCTCTACCCCCTCCTACACTCCTCTTCGCCCTCCTACACTCCTCTCACCCTCCTACACTACTTTACACCCTCCTACACTCCTCTACACCCTCCTACACTCCACTACACCCTCCTACACTCCTCTACACCCTCCTACACTCCTCTCACCCTCCTACACTACTTTACACCCTCCTACACTCCTCTCACCCTCCTACACCTTCCTACACTCCTCTACACCATCCTACACCCTCCTACACTACTTTACACCCTCCTACACTCCTCTATGCCCTCCTACACTCCTCTCACCCTCCTACACCTTCCTACACTCCTCTACCCCCTCCTACACTTATCTACACCCTCCTACACTCCTCTACGCCCCCCTACACCCCTCTACACCCTCCTACACTCCTCTACACCCTCCTACACCCCCCGACAGCCCTCTACACCACTCTAAAACATCTGCTCCCCGGGCGCCTATGACATGGATGTCAATTAACTCAGCCTTCCACACCTCTCTGATTCAGAGGTGTTGGATTAAATGCAGAAGACACATTTCGGTTGAATGTATTCAGTTTTCCAATATTTCCGTCTTCTGTCTCTCTACAACTTGTCTTTCACTATTTTCCTTCACAACTTTCACTGGGTGTCTTTATTTCACTTCTTCTTTTTGTTTTGTCCCTTTTACCCTTTCCATTTTATGTTAGGTAGTTGTGTTGAAACATAGAAAGCTAACATGGACCATTAGCGCCGGCCTCCATATGAGAGAGACACAGGGAGAGTGTGTTCCAGGAATGTGGCATCTGGTCCGAGCATTAAACAGCCAGTGGTCCTGTGTGTGTGTGTGTGTGTGTGTGTGTGTGTATGCGTGTGCGTGTGCGTGTGTGTGTGTGCATGCTGCATATGGTGGTCAGCTGGGCTGGAGGAGGGCTGGAGACAGAGGTCACTGCAGACTTAGAAAACTCCAGGGGTAAAGATGGACACACACACACACACACACACACACACACACACACACACACACACACACACACACACACACACACACACACACACACACACACACACACACACACACACACACACACACACACACACACACACACACACACACCAAGGTCCTGTGCTGCCCTTCACTACTAGCCAGTTATTATATTACTAGCTAGCCAATGTGTGTCTGTAGGGGTTGGCTTGAATTCAGAGTGGCCAGCTACCCTGCGGGGAGCAAATCAACTCTCACACTTTCTGAACTAGCCCCACACAGCACAGCTTCTCCTTGACTATACAGAGGGCGGGGGAGTGAGGGAGAGATTGAGTGAAGAAGAGAATGAGGAAGAGAGAAAGAGAGAGACAGAGGGAGAGAGAGAGAGATTGAGTGAAGAAGAGAATGAGGAAGAGAGAAAGAGAGAGAGAGAGAGAGAGAGAGAGAGAGAGAGAGAGAGAGAGAGAGAGAGAGAGAGAGAGAGAGAGAGAGAGAGAGAGAGAGAGAGAGAGAGAGAGAGAGAGAGAGAGAGAGAAACTTCTGTATGTGTAATGTTTACTGTTAATTTTTATTGTTTATTTCACTTAGGTATATTATCTACCTCACTTGCTTTGGCAATGTTAACACATGTTTCCCATGCCAATAAAGCCCCTTGAATTGAATTGAAAGGGGCAGGGAGAGAGACAGAGAGAGAGAGAGAGTGAGCTCATAGGCTCCTGAGTTCTTCTGCAAAGAAATATAGAATTAGAGTTGGAATAAATGTAGATAAACTTGAATTTTTTCGCAAGGACTTACACAGGATACTAACCTCAACACTAAAACCTTCAATTCAAATCAAAATTCCACACCTAAAACCTTGACTTTGGACAAAATTACCTGAATGGACTATTACTACCAAGGACTATCAAGAAAAAAAAGAAAGAACGGAGAACCTGGCAATACCATCCAACACAACACTGAGTGAGTAATGTTCAGTCTGAACCTGGAAATACCATCCAACACAACACTGAGTGAGTAATGTTCAGTCTGAACCTGGAAATACCATCCAACACAACACTGAGTGAGTAATGTTCAGTCTGAACCTGGAAATACCATCCAACACAACACTGAGTGAGTAATGTTCAGTCTGAACCTGGAAATACCATCCAACACAACACTGAGAGAGTAATGTTCAGTCTGAACCTGGAAATACCATCCAACACAACACTGAGTGAGTAATGTTCAGTCTGAACCTGGAAATACCATCCAACACAACACTGAGTGAGTAATGTTCAGTCTGAACCTGGAAATACCATCCAACACAACACTGAGTGAGTAATGTTCAGTCTGAACCTGGAAATACCATCCAACACAACACTGAGTGAGTAATGTTCAGTCTGAACCTGTAAATACATCCAACACAACACTGAGTGAGTAATGTTCAGTCTGAACCTGGAAATACCATCCAACACAACACTGAGTGAGTAATATTCAGTCTGAACCTGGAAATACCATCCAACACAACACTGAGAGAGTAATGTTCAGTCTGAACCTGTAAATACCATCCAACACAACACTGAGAGAGTAATATTCAGTCTGAACCTGGAAATACCATCCAACACAACACTGAGTGAGTAATGTTCAGTCTGAACCTGTAAATACCATCCAACACAACACTGAGTGAGTAATGTTCAGTCTGAACCTGGAAATACCATCCAACACAACACTGAGTGAGTAATGTTCAGTCTGAACCTGTAAATACCATCCAACACAACACTGAGTGAGTAATGTTCAGTCTGAACCTGGAAATACCATCCAACACAACACTGAGTGAGTAATGTTCAGTCTGAACCTGGAAATACCATCCAACACAACACTGAGAGAGTAATGTTCAGTCTGAACCTGGAAATACCATCCAACACAACACTGAGTGAGTAATGTTCAGTCTGAACCTGGAAATACCATCCAACACAACACTGAGTGAGTAATATTCAGTCTGAACCTGGAAATACCATCCAACACAACACTGAGAGAGTAATATTCAGTCTGAACCTGGAAATACCATCCAACACAACACTGAGAGAGTAATATTCAGTCTGAACCTACTTCTGAAGACAAAAAGTAAAAGACAATAATCTCTAGGTCATTTTGTCATATAAAGCTAAGTAAATAAGGCTACTAAGCTACCAAGCTACTAGGACACAACAGATCTGGATGCCACTTCAATTAACACTGTGAAGTCAGATGTGTGAAAACTCTTAAGCCTAACAATGGCAGGAGAGTTTCACCCCCCCCCCCCCCCCCACACACACACACACTCACCCACATGCAGAGGCCTTTGAATCCCCTATGGCTTATCCCTGTCCAGAGGTCATTATAATACAGTAACCATGGATATTAAAAATAACACTGCAAGGAATACGTACAAAAAAAGCTCCTCAAGTACAATCCAGAGACACTATTTGTTGACTGCTACAAAGAGGGGAACGTAAGAGACTTAATTTTCCACACAGACCATCCCCTGGCAGGGCACAGTGCTATAAGAGCACACTACCCCTATGTCAAGAGAGAGGGTATTGTTCCAGGGTGGAAACTCTGAATTCTAGACATTGAGGGAATTGAAACAACCTCTGTCAACATGTACAAGTCTGGGACAGTAATGGTGCAGGGCATCCTCATGCAGTTCCAGCAGGACTTTTACAGGATCAACGAGAGAGAACAGCAGGAAAAGCTCTCTCTCTGTGATGACTCCCCCCACCCTGAGTGAGTCTGATCACACCTCTTCAAACTGTCCTGCAGACGAGGATAGTAACCCCCCCCAGCACTGAACACACCCAGGTACCACAACTGCACTGCTCCTCCATCATTGAGAGGGATACATTCGCAGAGATGGAGAGAGACATGGCTGAGCTTAGAGAGCTAGTCCACACAATACAGACAGAACAAACCCACAAAACAGACCAGCACAACAACACCCCCCCAACAAGACCCGGAGGGCAGAAGGTGGAGATGGACGGCTGTCTAAGAGAGCTGGCTTCTCTACGGACTGAGGTGAGAGAACTTGAAGAGGCACACATGGCACTGAAGGACGAAGTCAGAAAGCTGATGTGTGACAGAGAGCAGGACACTCCCCAAGACAAGTCAGCAGAACAGCCCACCTCAAACCCAGATCACAACCTCAACACCACAATGGGACAGATCCCACCAACCCAACAGACCCCACCCCCCTCTAACAGCCCTCCTATCAGCTCCCCCGATAGCCCTCCTGACAACCCCGCCCACATCCACTGAGGACACACGGAAGCCAGAGATTGTGCTCCTCATTGACTCAAATGGCATATACATTCAAGAGGATACACTTTATTTCCAAACACAAAGTGGTTAAACTCTGATACCCAAACACTAGGCATGCCCTGGAGCTGTTGTCAGAGGACAAACACTAGGCATGCCCTGGAGCTGCTGTCAGAGGACAGACTAGGGTCCCCCAGCCACATCATAATTCACACGGGCACAAACGAGCTGAAGGCCCAGCAGTAATGGGTGGCAACAGCACTCATGGGAGTGATTGAAAAAGCTTCTTCCACTTTCCCCAACCCATCGCCACACTGTGCCTCAAAACCTAATGTCTACCTGGCCCACCACTCCACCCTGGACTTGAACAGCCTTTACGCCCAGCCCACCTATATATACAAGGCTATATATACAAGGCAGCAATCCCAACTTTTGCCAGGACAATGAAGGACGTCACCCTAAACTGTAGCCCCAGCACCTCACACAGGAACAGCAGAGCAACGGACACCCTCCCAGACCTGCCAGACTCCCTCCTGAAGGACCTACACTGAGAGAACCTACGCCAAAAGGACCTACACCCAGACCACAGAATCACCAGCCACATCCCAACAAGCTGAGACCACCCCAAACAAACCCTGGCCAAACCCTATATAGGCCCCCATATCAGACCTATGCCCCTTCTGCCCACCCCATGCCTCATGCCCCTGCGGCAACGACCTCAACATGACAGCAGAACAACACTAGACGTTATGGAACACAAAGCTTTTACTATCGCATCCTAGAATATACAAGGTCTGAGGTTATCTGCCTTTGGCCTAAAGAACCCAGACTTCATCAAAGAAATACAGACATTGTCATCCTACAAGAAACATGGTATAAAGGAAACGGACCCACTGGCTGCCCTCTAGGTTACAGAGAGCTGGTATGAGAGACTCAGAGGGTATGCTAATTTGGTATAGAGCAGACCTATCCCACTCTATTAAATGAGTCAAAACAGGAACATTTTATATCTGGCTAGAAATTAATAAGGAAATTATCTTAACAGAGAAAAATGTCCTCATGTGTGCTACCTAAAACCCCCCCAATAGAATCCCCAAAGTTAAACGATGACAGCTTCTCCTTCCTAGAGGGGGATATCAACAATTTCCAGGCCCTGGGACATGTACTAGTCTGTGGCGACCTAAATGCCAGAACTGGACAAGAACCTGACACCCTCAGCACACAGGGGGACCAACACCTACCTAGAAGTGACAGCACCTCCCCCATATGCCCCCCTAGACACAACTACGACAACATAACCAATAAAAGCTCTGTCGGATGCTGGGTATGTATATAGTCAATGGTAGGCTTCGAGGGGACTCCTATGGTAGGTACACATATAGCTCATCTCTTGCCAGTAGTACTGTAGACTACTTTATCACTGACCTCAACCCAGAGTCTCTCAGAGTGTTCACAGTCAGTCCACTGACATCCCTGTCAGATCACAGCAAAATCACACTATACTTGAACAGAGCAATACTGACTCATGAAGCATCAAAGCCACAGGAACTGAATAATCTTAATAAATGCTATAGATGGAAGGAAAGTAGTGTGTAATGCCAAAAAAACAAGGCAAAGCAAAGCTGTCATCAAAGGATGGCTACTTTGAAGAATATAAAATATATTTTGATTTGTTTAACACTTCTTTGGTTACTTCATGATTCCATTTGTGTTATTTCATAGTTTTGATGTCTTCACTATTATTCTACAATGTATAAAATAGTGAAAATAAAGACAAACCCTTGAATGAGTAGGTGCGTTCAAACTTTTGACTGGTACTGTAGATCTTCTGCAAAGAATCTGCCAGACCTGGGCCCTGTCAGACCTGGGCCCTGCCAGACCTGGGCCCTGTCAGACCTGGGCCCTGCCAGACCTGGGCCCTGTCAGACCTGGGCCCTGCCAGACCTGGGCCCTGTCAGACCTGGGCCCTGCCAGACCTGGGCCCTGCCAGACCTGGGCCCTGCCAGACCTGGGCCCTGGCAGTGAATTTCAGTAAGACAAAGATAATGGTGTTCCAAAATAGGACCAGTTGCCAGGACAACAAATACAAATTCCATCTAGACACCGTTGCCCTAGAGCACACAAAAAACTATACATACCTTGGCCTGAACATCAGCGCCACAGGTAACTTCCACAAAGCTGTGAACGATCTGAGAAACAAGGCAAGAAGGACCTTCTATAGCATCAAAAGGAAAATAAAATTCGACATATCAATTAGGATCTGGCTAAAAATACTTGAATCAGTTCTAGAACCCATTGCCCTTTATGGTTGTGAGGTCTGGGGTCCGCTCTCCAACCAAGAATTCACAAAATGGGACAAACACCAAATTGAGACTGCATGCAGAATTTTGACAAAAATATCATCTACGTACAACGTAAAACACCAAATAATGCATGCCGAGCCAGGCCAATACCCGCTAATTATCAAAATCCAGAAATCTTTGACTATGTACAGACTCAGTGAGAATAGTCTTGCTATTGAGGACGGCTGCCGAAGGCAGACATGGCTCTCAAGAGAAGACAGGCTATGTGCACACTGCCCACAAAATGAGGTGGAAACTGAGCTGCACTTCCTAACCTCCTGCCCAATGTATGACCAGATTAGAGACACATATTTCCCTCAGATCACACAGATCCACAAAGAATTAGAAAACAAACCCAATTTTGATAAACACCCATATTTATTGGGTGAAATACCAGTGTGCCATCACAGCAGCAAGATGTGTGACCTGTTGCCACAAGAAAAGGGCAACCAGGGAAGAACAAACACCATTGTAAATACAACCCATATTTGTTTATTTATTTTCCCTTATGTACTTTAACTATTTGCACATCGTTACAAGACTGTATATATACATAATATGACATTTGAAATGTCTTTATTCTTTTGGAATTTTTGTGAGTGTAATGTGTACTGTTCATTTTTTCTTGTTTATTTCACTAATGTTTATTATCTCCTTCACTTGCTTTGGCAATGTAAACATATGTTTCCCATGCCAATAAAGCTCTTTGAATTGAAATTGAGTTGAGAGAGAGAAAGAGAGAGAGAAAGAGTGAAAGAGAGAGAGAGCATGAGGGAAGAAGAGAGTGGAGAATGAGAGAGCAAACAGGACATTGAGGGAGTGAGAGAATGTGGAGGCTTCTGGAAGCTAAGTGAGGGGAGTCGAGGGGAGGCTAGGAGGGTGTGTGAGGCGGACCTGGTCTACAGACCAGCTGTGTTTCATAAACATATTTGTGTTAATGTGGCTGACTCTCTGATTCTGAACTGAGCTGGACCCAGAGCAGAGAGAGCTCTCTCTAAAACAATTCAATTCAATTAAAACAATCTCTCTAAAACAATTGCCTAAAACAATTAGGCAACAACAAATTCAATCCCTTTTAGACAATTTCCTGGGTAAAACGTTCCACTGTAATAGTGAAGGTGTAAACTTGGCAGTAGAAAATCTTAACAGTATATTTGACCTCTCAGCTTCCCTATCAAATCGAAAAATCTCAAATAGAAAACCGAAGAAAATGAACAACAATGACAAATGGTTTGATGAAGAATGCAAAAATCTAAGAAAGAAATTGAGAAACCTGTCCAACCAAAAACATAGAGACCCGGAAAACCTGAGTCTACGCCTTCACTATGATGAATCACTAAAACAATACAGAAATACACTATGGAAAAAGAAGGAACAGCACGTCAGAAATCAGCTCAATGTAATTGAAGAATCCATAGACTCTAACCACTTCTGGGAAAATTGGAAAACACTAAACAAACAACAACACGAAGAATTATCTATCCAAAATGGAGATGTATGGGTAAACCACTTCTCCAATCTTTTTGGCTCTATAACAAAGAATAAAGAGCAAAAACATATACATGATCAAATACAAATCTTGGAATCAACTATTAAAGACTACCAGAACCCACTGGATTCTCCAATTACATTGAATGAGCTACAGGACAAAATAAAAACCCTCCAACCCAAAAAGGCATGTGGTGTTGATGGTATCCTTAATGAAATGATCAAATATACAGACAACAAATTCCAATTGGCTAAACTAAAACTCTTTAACATCATCCATAGCTCTGGCATCTTCCCCAATATTTGGAACCAAGGACTGATCACCCCAATCCACAAAAGTGGAGACAAATTTAACCCCAATAACTACCGTGGGATATGCGTCAACAGCAAACTTGGGAAAATCCTCTGCATTATCATTAACAGCAGACTCGTACATTTCCTCAGTGAAAACAATGTACTGAGCAAATGTCAAATTGGCTTTTTACCAAATTACCATACGACAGAACATGTATTCACCCTGCACACCCTAATTGACAAACAAACAAAACAAAACAGGGGCAAAGTCTTCTCATGCTTTGTTGATTTCAAAAAAGCCTTCGACTCAATTTGGCATGAGGGTCTGCTTTTCAAATTGATGGAAAGTGGTGTTGGGGGTAAAACATACGACATTATAAAATCCATGTACACAAAAAACAAGTGTGCGGTTAAAATAGGCAAAAAACACACACATTTCTTCCCACAGGGCCGTGGGGTGAGACAGGGATGCAGCTTAAGCCCCACCCTCTTCAACATATATATCAACGAATTGGCGCGGGCACTAGAAAAGTCTGCAGCACCCGGCCTCACCCTACTAGAATCTGAATTCAAATGTCTACTGTTTGCTGATGATCTGGTGCTTCTGTCACCAACAAAGGAGGGCCTACAGCAGCACCTAGATCTTCTGCACAGATTCTGCCAGACCTGGGCCCTGACAGTAAATCTCAGTAAGACCAAAGTAATGGTGTTCCAAAAAAGGTCCAGTCACCAGGACCACAATTATATTTATGCATGCAGAGTTCTGCAAAAATGTCCTCCATGTATAACATAAAACACCAAATAATGCATGCAGAGCAGAACTAGGCCGATACCCGCTAATGATCAAAATCCAGAAAATAACCGTTACATTCTACAACCACCTTGAAGGAAGCAAAACCTTCCATAACAAAGCCATCACCTACAGAGAGATGAACCTGGAGAAGAGGCCCCTAAGCAAGCTGGTCCTGGGGCTCTGTTCACAAACACAAACACACCCCACAGAGCCCCAGGACAACAGCACAATTAGACCCAAACAAATCATGAGAAAACAAAAAGATAATTACTTGACACATTGGAAAGAATTAACAAAAAAACAGAGCAAACTAGAATGCTATTTGGCCCTAAACAGAGAGTACACAGCGGCAGAATACCTGACCACTGTCACTGACCCAAACTAAAGGAAAGCTTTGACTATGTACAGACTCAGTGAGCATAGCCTTGCTATTGAGAAAGGCCGCCGTAGGCAGACATGGCTCTCAAGAGAAGACATGCTCTGTGCACACTGCCCACAAAATGAGGTGGAAACTGAGCTGCACTTCCTAACCTCCTGCCCAATGTATGATCATATTAGAGACACATATTTCCCTCAGATTACACAGATCCACAAAGAATTCCAAACTTCTTTGCGGTCTGTTTTTATTAACCTGTTTTAAACTAGGCAAGTCAGTTTAGAACAAATTCTTATTTACAATTACGGCCTATCCCTGCCAAACCCTAACCCGGACGTATGAGACTCCCAATCACGGCTGGTTGTGAAACAGCCTGGAATCAAACCAGGGTCTGTAGTGACGCCTCTACCACTGAGATGCAGTGCCTTAGACGACTGTGCCACTCGGGAGACCACTTGCTTTGGCAATGTAAACATATCTTTCCCATGCCAATAAAGCCCCTTGAATTGAAATTGAGTTGAGAGAGAAAGAGCGAGACAGAGACAGAAAGAGATAGCGAGACAGAGAGAGCAGAAAGAGAGAGGAAAGAGAGAGACGAGAAGAGAAGCCAACCTCCTCCCAGCAGAGCTAAGTGCTATGTCTGTGTGTATGTCTGTATGTGTGTCTGTGTGTATGTGTGTCTGTGTGTATGTGTGTATGTGTGTATGTGTGTCTGTATCTATGTCTGTGTATGTGTCTGTGTGTTTGTGTGTGTGTGTCTGTGTGTTTGTGTGTGTGTCTGTGTGTGTGTCTCTGTGTTTGCCTGTGTTTGTGTGTGTGTGTGTGTGGGTGTGTGTGTCTCTGTGTGTGTGTGTGTGTGTCTTTGAGTGTGTGTGTGTCTGTGTGTTTATCTGTGTGTCTCTGTCTGTGTCTGCCCCCTTCACTAACATGGACACATAATACTAGGGGGAATCATGAGTAACTTGCTAACCTTCCAGTGGGTCAATTTCAGGGCTGTGTGTTCGACTCCCACATAAGCCTAGCTTCGTCCTGGGTGGCAGTTAGTCATGGGGATATTATGAGGTGTATACCCCTCTGGGAGATTTACACACACACACACACACACACACACACACACACACACACACACACACACACACACACACACACACACACACACACACACACACACACACACACACACACACACACACACACACACACACACACACACACACACACACACACACCTGTGCGTGCCTGTCGGTTCTGTCAGA
This sequence comes from Salvelinus alpinus, assembly GCF_045679555.1. Taxonomy (NCBI): domain Eukaryota; kingdom Metazoa; phylum Chordata; class Actinopteri; order Salmoniformes; family Salmonidae; genus Salvelinus; species Salvelinus alpinus. Next base: position 8,593,021 of record NC_092094.1, read on the forward strand.
GCACCTGGTCAGTGCCTTCGGCTGTGGATGTGGTTTCCTGGAGTATTAGACTCATTAAACCAACTGCCAGGTGGCCTACAGCTGAGACCCACAGACACACACACACACACACACACACACACACACACACACACACACACACACACACACACCCTCCCCAAACTGTCTCTATTCATATCAGTTCTCAATGCTGTAACGAAGGAGAACTGGTTCAAATTGATAATGACTTTATGACGTGAGTAATGGTGGAAACAGCAGGCCTGTGTTACTGCAGAACAGGATCTGTGGAAGGATAAATTAGGTTTGGTTCACCTGTGTTACTGTAGAGCGGGAAGTGTGTGTGATGTAGTGAAACCTACCGTCGTCCTGGGTGGCAGTTAGTGTGTGTGTAATTTTTTTGTTTGTCAAATTGAACCTTTATTTAACTAGGCAAGTCAGTTAAGAACAAATTCTTATTTATAATGACGGCCTACTGGGGAACAGTTTGTTGACTGCCTTGTTCAGGGCAGAACGATTTTTAGCATGTCAGCTCGGGTATTCTATCCAGCAACCTTTCGGTCACTGGCCCAATGTTCTAACCACTAGGTTACCTGCTGCCCCTATGGGGAAGTGATATTATGATGCTCGTCAGTGTAAACGAGGCTGTCTGATGTCATGTCCTCTGGGTTATCTTGTGCTACGAAAGAGAGAGCAAGATAGGGAGGGGGGAGGGAGAGAGAGAGAGAGAGGGAGAGAGAGAGAGAGCAAGAGGGGAGGGGAGGGAGGGAGGGCGAGAGAGAGAGAGAGAGAGAGAGAGAGAGAGAGAGAGAGAGAGAGAGAGAGAGAGAGAGAGAGAGAGAGAGAGAGAGAGAGAGAGAGAGAGAGAGAGAGAGAGAGAGAGAGAGAGAGAGAGGGGAGGGGGAGAGATCAACTATTAAAGACTACCAGAACCCACTGGATTCTCCAATTACCTTGAATGAACTACAGGACAAAATAAAAACCCCAAAAGGCCTGTGGTGTTGATGGTATCTCCTCAATGAAATGATCAAATATACAGACAACAAATTCCAATTGGCTATGCTTAAACTCTTTGACATCATCCTTAGCTCTGGCATCTTCCCCAATATTTGGAACCACGGACTGATCACCCGTGGGGTATGCATCAACAGCAACCTTGGGAAAATCCTCTTTATTATCATTTACAGCAGACTTTGACATTTGCTCAGTACATTGTTTTCACTGAGGAAATGTACAATCTGCCAGACATGGGCCCTGACAGTAAATCTCAGTAAGACCAAGATAACGGTCTTCCAAAAAAGGTCCAGTCGCCAGGACAACAAACACAAATTCCATCTAGACACCGTTGCCCTAGAGCACACAAAAAACTATACATACCTTGGCCTGAACATCAGCGCCACAGGTAACTTCCACAAAGCTGTGAACGAGCTGAGAGACAAGGCAAGAAGGGCATTCTATGCCATCAAAAGGAACATATAATTCAACATACAAATTAGGATCTGGCTAAAATATCAGTTATAGAACCCATTGCCCTTCATGGTTGTGAGGTCTGGGGTCCGCTCACCAACCAAGAATTCACAGAATGGGACAAACATTAAATTGAGACTCTGCATGCAGAATTCTGTGAAAATATATTCTGTGTACAATGTAAAACACCAAATAATTCATGCAGAGCATGAATACCCGATACCCGCAAATGATCAAAATCCAGAAAAGAGCCTTTACACAACCACCTAAAAGGAAGCGATTCCCAAACCTTCCATAACAAAGCCATCACATACAGAGAGATGAACCTGGAGAAGAGTCCCCTAAGCAAGCTGGTCCTGGGGCTCTGTTCACAAACACAAACCACAGAGCCCCAGGACAGCAGCACAAGGCTATGTGCACACTGCCCACAAAATGAGGTGGAAACTGAGCTGCACTTCCTAACCTCCTGCCAAATGTATGACCATATCAGAGACACATATTTCCCTCATACTACACAGATCCACAAAGAATTCGAAAACAAACACAATTTTGATAAACTCCAATATCTACTGGGTGAAATACCACAGTGTGTGACCTGCAGCAAGATGTGTGACCTGTTGCCACAAGAAAAGGGCAACCAGTGAAGAACAAACACCATTGTAAATACAACCCATATTTGTGTTTATTTATTTTCCCCTTTGTACTAAACTATTTTTACATCGTTACAACACTGTATATATACATAATATACTTCACTTGCTTTGGCAATGTTAACATATGTTTCCCATGCCAATAAAGCCCTTTGAATTGAATTGAGAGAGAGAGAGAGGGGGGATTGGGGAGGGAGAGAGATAGAAAGAGGGGAGGGGGAGGGAGAGAGAGAAAGAGAGAGAGGGGAGGGGGAGGGAGAGCAAGAGAGAGAGAGAGGAGGGGGAGGGAGAGAGAGCGATGGGAGGGGGAGGGAGAGAGAGAGAAGGAGAGAGTGCAAGAGAGAGGGAGAGGGGGGAAGGAGAGAGAGAGGGGGGAGGGGGGAGGGAGAGAGAGAGAGAGAGAGAAAGAGTGGTGGGGAGGGAGCGAGAAAGAGAGGAGAGAGAGAATGCCCTTAAATTAAAAATGAATTGAGAGAGAGGCAGAGAGAGAGAGAGGGGGAGAAAGAGAGAAAGAGAGGGGGGAGAGAGAGATTAAGAGAGAGAGGGAGAGGGGGGAGGGAGACAGACAGAGAGCGAGAGATGAAGGGGGGAGGGAGAAAGATAGAGAGCGAGAGACGGAAGGGGGGAGGGAGAGAGAGAGCGAGAGAGAGAGAGAGAGAGAGAGAGAGAGAGAGAGAGAGAGAGAGAGAGTGGAGGGGGAAGGGAGGGAGAGAGAGAGAGAGAGGGGAGAGTGGGAAAGAGAAAGATAGGGGAGGGGGAGGGGGAGAGAGAAAGCCCTTAAATTAAAATTGAATTGAGAGTGTTGGGAAAGAGAGAGAGAGAGAGAAAGAGAGGGGAGGGGGAGGGCGAGAGAGAGAGGGGTGGAGATGAGGGAGAGAGAGAGGGAGAGAGAAAGGGAGAGAGAGAGAGTGAGAGAGAGGGAGAAAGAGAGAGAGAGAGAGGGGAAGAGAGGGAGAGAGAGATAGGGCGAGAGAGAGAGGAAGAGAGGGAGAGAGAGAGGAAGAGAGGGAGAAAGAGAGGAAGAGAGGGAGAGAGAAGGGAAGGGAAGAGAGGGAGAGAGAGAAAGAGAAAGAGAGAGGGAGAGAGAGATAAAGAGAGCAGGAGAGAGAGTGAGAAAAAGGAGAGAGAGAGAGCGAAAGAGAGAGCGAGAGAGAGAGAGTGCATTAATTAATCATTAATCAGCACCACAGGTAACTTCCACAAAGCTGTGAACGATCTGAGAGACAAGGCAAGAAGGGCATTCTATGCCATCAAAAGGAACATAAATTTCAACATACCAATTAGGATCTGGCTAAAAATACTTGAATCAGTCATAGAGCCCATTGCCCTTTATGGTTGTGAGGTCTGGGGTCCGCTCACCAACCAAGATTTCACAAAATGGGACAAACACCAAATTGAGACTCTGCATGCAGAATTCTGCAAAAATATCCTCCGTGTACAACGTAGAACACCAAATAATGCATGCAGAGCAGAATTAGGCCGATACCCACTAATTATCAAAATCCAGAAAAGAGCCGTTAAATTCTACAACCACCTAAAAGGAAGCGATTCCCAAACCTTCCATAACAAAGCAATCACCTACAGAGAGATGAACCTGGAGAAGAGTCCCCTAAGCAAGCTGGTCCTGGGGCTCTGTTCACAAACACACCCCACAGAGCCCCAGGACAACAGCACAATTAGACCCAACCAAATCATGAGAAAACAAAAAGATAATTACTTGACACATTGGAAAGAATTAACAAACAAACAGAGCAAACTAGAATGCTATTTGGCCCTAAACAGAGAGTACACAGTGGCAGAATACCTGACCACTGTGACTGACCCAAACTTAAGGAAAGCTTTGACTATGTACAGACTCAGTGAGCATAGCCTTGCTATTGAGAAAGGCCGCCGTAGGCAGACATGGCTCTCAAGAGAAGACAGGCTATGTGCTCACTGCCCACAAAATGAGGTGGAAACTGAGCTGCACTTCCTAACCTCCTGCCCAATGTATGACCATATTAGAGACACATATTTCCCTCAGATCACACAGATCCACAAAGAATTCGAAAACAAATCCAATTTTGATAAACTCCCATATCTACTGGGTGAAATTCCACAGTGTGCCATCACAGCAGCAAGATTTGTGACCTGTTGCCACAAGAAAAGGGCAACCAGTGAAGAACAAACACCATTGTAAATACAACCCATATTTATGTTTATTTATTTTAACTTGTGTGCTTTAACCATTTATACATTGCTACAACACTGTATATATATAATATGACATTTGTAATGTCTTTATTGCTTTGAAACTTCTGTATGTGTAATGTTTACTGTTAATTTTTATTGTTTATTTCACTTTTGTATATTATCTACCTCACTTGCTTTGGCAATGTTAACACATGTTTCCCATGCCAATAAAGCCCCTTGAATTGAATTGAATTGAATTGAGAGAGACAGAGAGAGAGAGAGAGAGAGAGAGAGAGAGAGAGAGAGAGAGAGAGAGAGAGAGAGAGAGAGAGAGAGAGAGAGAGAGAGAGAGAGAGAGAGAGAGAGAGAGAGAGAGAGAGGCGCTGACTTGATGTGTAGCTCCAGACGTAGCTGTTTCTCTACACTTTGTGTTTAAGTGTTTAAGGGGAAAGTGATGCATTGATTCCTTGATTGAGGTTGTGATGATGAGGTTTGGTATGTGATGCATGTTGCTGTTGTCATTGAGGTTGTCATCATTACCTTTATTGAGGTAGAATACATGATAAAGCTGTACTCGTGGTTTGCTGTGTGTGTGTGTGTGTGTGTGTGTGTGTGTGTGTGTGTGTGTGTGTGTGTGTGTGTGTGTGTGTGTGTGTGTGTGTGTGTGTGTGTGTGTGTGTGTGTGTGTGTGTGTGTGTGTGCGTGTGTGTGTGCGTGTGCGTGTGCGTGTGTGTGTGTGTGTGTGTGTGTGTGTGTGGTTTTTGAGGTTTGCTGTCATCGAGGGGACAGCAGTGTTTAGGCTTGAAATGTGGAAATTCCCTGCATGCAATTCTGAGGGTTGGAGGTTTCTGGCAACTCTGAAATGCTCATATTTAACATTTTTGTTTATCATCCAGCTAACAGCCATAAAACCTGGTGTGTTTGGTGTGTTTGTGTTGTGTTCGTGGTATAATATAATGCGTCTTTATTTCTCCTGATGAGGGTGTTAATGTAAAGATACCTCAAGGGGAATGAGTTAACATATACAGTGGGGAGAACAAGTATTTGATACACTGCCGATTTTGCAGGTTTTCCTACTTACAAAGCATGTAGAGGTCTGTCATTTTTATCATAGGTACACTTCAACTGTGAGAGACGGAATCTAAAACAAAAATCCAGAAAATCACATTGTATGATTTTTAAGTAATTAATTTGCATTTTATTGCATGACATACGTATTTGATCACCTACCAACCAGTAAGAATTCCGGCTCTCACAGACCTGTTAGTTTTTCTTTAAGAAGCCCTCCTGTTCTCCACTCATTACCTGTATTAACTGCACCTGTTTGAACTCGTTACCTGTATAAAAGACACCTGTCCACACACTCAATCAAACAGACTCCAACCTCTCCACAATGGCCAAGACCAGAGAGCTGTGTAAGGACATCAGGGATAAATTGTAGACCTGTACAAGGCTGGGATGGGCTACAGGACAATAGCCAAGCAGCTTGGTGAGAAGGCAACAACTGTTGGCACAATTATTAGAAAATGGAAGAAGTTCAAGATGACGGTCAATCACCCTCGGTCTGGGGCTCCATGCAAGATCTCACCTCGTGGGGCATCAATGATCATGAGGAATGTGAGGGATCAGCCCAGAACTACACGGCAGGACCTGGTCAATGACCTGAAGAGAGCTGGGACCACAGTCTCAAAGAAAACCATTAGTAACACACTACGCCGTCATGGATTAAAATCCTGCAGCGCACGCAAGGTCCCCCTGCTCAAGCCAGCGCATGTCCAGGCCCGTCTGAAGTTTGCCAATGACCATCTGGATCAGGGGTGTCAAAGTCAAATGGACGGAGGGCCAAATAAAAAATTTAGCTACAAGCCGAGGGCCGGACTGTTCGAATGTTCATTGAAAAATTTTTAAATGACGCATATAGTCTAGTGAACCTAATTGAACCTACTGAAAACCTAACAAATATATTCCAATATGATCAGATAAATAAAGCAATATTTTCTTATGGCTCTGTCAGTAATCTTTAATTTTCAACAGACACAAAAGACAAATTTCCTTTATATAAAAATCCCCATAACATGAACATTAAATGAAAGAAACCGGTATTCAAGGCACCATCAGTAGCCTATATTTTCTATTTTAGCAAAAGTGGGCTAAATTTACTTCAAAGAAAAAAACAATAATAGCAATTTTCTATCATCCACTCAACTGAAATATTTTTAAAATATAATTGGATTGAAATACAATAAAATAAAGTGCAAAAATCTATTAATCAAAAACAACACTTTGTTTAAGGAGAAGTAACATGCAGTGAAAACAAATATTAAACTTTAACTTTTAAACTTGAACTGAGTAAAAACTCTAAATATGTGATTGCACAGTAATGTTCACTTGTTTGAGGTTGAGGGTGATACTTGGTGGTGTCCCATCTTTTCCACAAGTTCATCAATGTTCGGGGTAAGGCTCTGAGCTGAGGAAATCCTCAGAATTGAGTGGAGGTGTTCAGCAGTAAGTCGACTTCTGTGTGATGTTTTGTTCAGGTTCATCAAAGAAAACAGTTGTTCACACAGGTATGTGCTGCCAAACATAGACAACGTTTGAGCAGCCTGGATGCGCAGCTGGGGCATTGTGTCGGGGAGGAAACGGGCGAACTCCGCAGCACCCACTGCCGCATATTTTGCCCTCAGTGCATCATTGCATTGGAGGTCAATCAACTCCATTTGGAGGTTTGGTGGTGAGCTTTCCACGTCAACAGCAAATGGGTTACCGAGCAGTTCCAACCTGCTTTTTTGTGCTTCAAAGTCAGCAAATCGGCGTCGAAAGTCAGCGGCAAGCATACCTATTTTATCAGCCAACTGTGCGCTCGGGAACGCACTGGTAGAGAGCTTCTCTTTCATGGTCTGGCAGCTGGGAAAGTGGCTCAAATTTTCTTTCCGCATCTGCGTCTCCCACAGAGTCAGTTTGGTTTTAAATGCCTTCACTGTACTGTACATATCAGAGATGACATGATCCCGACCCTGCAGCTGCAAGTTCATTGCATTCAGATGACTCGTAATGTCACACAGAAAAGCCATTTCACACAGAAACATTTCGTCTCGGAGTTGTGTTGTGTCTTTCCCTTTGCTGTCCAAGAACAGACAAATCTCCTCACGAAGCTCGAAACATCTTTGAAGCACCTTTCCCTGGCTTAGCCATCGCACCTCTGTGTGATAAGGCAAATCACCATGCTCCGTTTCTAACTCCGTCAGAAATGCCTTGAACTGGCGGTGATTCAAACCTTTGGCTCTGATAAAGTTAACTGTGCGCGTGATGATGCTCATTACATGCTCCATTTTCAAGGCTTTACCGCACAACGCTTCCTGGTGTATGATACAATGATAAGCTGTCAGCTCACCTGTCGCGTTTTCCTCTTGCATCTTTTCCCGTATCTTCGCCACCAGTCCGCTCCTGTGTCCACACATCGCAGGTGCTCCGTCGGTTGTCAAACCCACGAGTTTTTCCCAAGGCAGCTCCATCTCATTAACACAGCAGCCTACTGCTCGGTGCGTCACCGTTGCATTGTGGGAAATGTAGTATTGGTGCGTGTAAAAGATCTGCGGGCTGCCGGCTTGCTGCGGTCTGCGGGCCGGTTCTAATAATAAATCAAGATCATCCCAGGGGCCGTAAAAAACCTTCTCGCGGGCCGGATGTGGCCCGCGGGCCTTGACTCTGACATATATGATCTGGATGATCCAGAGGAGGAATGGGAGAAGGTCATGTGGTCTGATGAGACAAAAATAGAGCTTTTTGCTCTAAACTCCACTCGCCATGTTTGGAGGAATAGAAGGATGAGTACAACCCCAAGAACACCATCCCAACCGTGAAGCATGGAGGTGGAAACATCATTCTTTGGGGATGCTTTTCTGCAAAGGGGACAGGACGACTGCACCGTATTGAAGGAAGGATGGATGGGGCCATGTATCGCGAGATCTTGACCAACAACCTCCTTCCCTCAGTAAGAGCATTGAAGATGGGTCGTGGCTGGGTCTTCCAGCATGACAACGACCCGAAACACACAGCCAGGGCAACTAAGGAGTGGCTCCGTAAGAAGCATCTCAAGGTCCTGGAGTGGCCTAGCCAGTCTCCAGACCTGAACCCAATAGAAAATCTTTGGAGGGAGCCGAAAGTCCGTATTGCCCAGCGACAGCCCCGAAACCTGAAGGATCTGGAGAAGGTCTGTATGGAGGAGTGGGCCAAAATCCCTGCTGCAGTGTGTGCAAACCTGGTCAAGAACTACAGGAAACGTATGATCTCTGTAATTGCAAACTAAGGTTTCTGTACCAAATATTCAGTTCTGCTTTTCTGATGTATCAAATACTTATGTCATGCAATAAAATGCAAATTAATTAATTAAAAATCATACAATGTGATTTTCTGGATTTTTGTTTTAGATTCCTTCTCTCACAGTTGAAGTGTACCTATGATAAAAATTACAGACCTCTACATGCTTTGTAAGTAGGAAAACCTGCAAAATTGTCAGTATATCAAATACTTGTTCTCCCCACTGTACATATACATGACATGTACACTACATTACATTACATATACATGACATTACATTACATTACATATACATTACATTACATTACATTACATATACACTACATTACATTACATATACATTACATTACATTACATTACATATACACTACATTACATTACATATACATTACATTACATTACATATACACTACATTACATTACATATACATTACATTACATTACATTACATATACATTACATTACATTACATTACATTACATATACATTACATTACATGTACACTACATTACATTACATATACACTACATTACATTACATTACATTACATTACATATACACTACATTACATTACATATACATTACATTACATTACATTACATATACATTACATTACATATACACTACATTACATTACACTACATTACATTACATTACACTACATTACATTACATGTACACTACATATACACTACACTACATTACATTACACTACATATACACTACATTACATTACATTACATATACACTACATTACATTACATTACATATACACTACATTACATTACATATACATTACATTACATATACATTACATTACATTACATTAAATATACATTACATTACATATACACTACATTACATTACACTACATTACATTACACTACATTACATTACATGTACACTACATATACACTACACTACATTACATATACACTACATATACACTACACTACATTACATTACACTACATATACACTACATTACATTACATTACATATACACTACATTACATTACATATACATTACATATACACTACACTACATTACATATACACTACATATACACTACATTACACTACATTACATATACACTACATATACACTACATTACACTACATTACATATACATTACATATACACTACATTACATATACACTACATTACATTACATATACACTACATTACATTACATATACACTACATTACATATACACTACATTAAATATACTCTACATTACATATACACTACATTACATTACATATACACTACATTACATTACATATACACTACATTACATATACACTACATTAAATATACTC
>NC_092094.1:8607945-8610445 GCF_045679555.1 Salvelinus alpinus
GTCACACACACACACACACACACACACTTGAGGATGGCTGTTCGCAAACATCAATAACCATATTGCCATTTAGCTGAAGGATATGGAATGACGTGCTTATGTACTTATTAGTGCTTAATAATGTGTCATGGATGGTTTATGAATGTGTTACGTACCTTTTGAAGTCCTTATGACTGTGTCATGGATGGTTTATGAATGTGTTACGCCCTCATGATGACCTTATCAAATGAAATGAAATCAAGTTTATTTTATATAGCCCTTCGTACATCAGCTGATTTCTCAAAGTGCTGTACAGAACCCCAGCCTAAAACAGCAACCAATGCAGGTGTAGAAGCACGGTGGCTAGGAAAAACTCCCTAGAAAGGCCAAAATCTAGGAAGAAACCTAGAGAGGAACCAGGCTATGAGGGGTGGCCAGTCCTCTTCTGGCTGTGCCGGGTGGAGATTATAACAGAACTATGCCAAGATGTTCAAAATATTCATAAGTGACAAGCATGGTCAAATAATAATCATGAATAATTTTCAGTTGGCTTTTCATAGCCGATCATTAAGAGTTGAAAATAGCAGGTCTGGGACAGGTGGCGGTTCCATAACCGCAGGCAGAACAGTTGAAACTGGAATAGCAGCAAGGCCAGGTGGACTGGGGACAGCAAGGAGTCATCATGCCTGGTAGTCCTGACGTATGGTCCTAGGGCTCAGGTCCTCCGAGAGAGAGAAAGAAAGAGAGAATTAGAGAGAGCCAAGATTTTCAAAATGTTCATAAATGACAAGCATGGTCAAATAATAATCAGGAATAAATATCAGTTGGCTTTTCATAGCCGATCATTAAGAGTTGAAAACAGCAGGTCTGGGACAGGTAGGGGTTCCATAACCACAGGCAGAACAGCTGAAACTGGAATAGCAGCAAGGCCAGGCGGACTGGGGACAGCAAGGAGTCATCATGCCCGGTTTGCCGTGACGTATGGTCCTAGGGCTCAGGTCCTCCGAGAGAGAGAAAGAAAGAGAGAAGGAGAGAATTAGAGAGAGCCAAGATTTTCAAAATGTTCATAAATGACAAGCATGGTCAAATAATAATCAGGAATAAATATCAGTTGGCTTTTCATAGCCGATCATTAAGAGTTGAAAACAGCAGGTAGGGGTTCCATAACCGCAGGCAGAACAGTTGAAACTGGAATAGCAGCAAGGCCAGGCGGACTGGGGACAGCAAGGAGTCATCATGCCCGGTTTGCCGTGACGTATGGTCCTAGGGCTCAGGTTCTCCGAGAGAGAGAAAGAAAGAGAGAACGAGAGAATTAGAGAGCATACTTAAATTCACACAGGACACTGGATAAGATAGGAGAAGTACTCCAGGTATAACCAACTGACCCTAGCCCCCCGACACATAAACTACTGCAGCATAAATACTGGAGGCTGAGACAGGAAGGGTCAGGAGACACTATGAGATCCTTATGAAGTCCTTATGACTGTGTCATGGATGGTTTATGAATGTGTTACGCCCTCATGATGTCCTTATGAGATCCTTATGAAGTCCTTATGACTGTGTCATGGATGGTTTATGAATGTGTTATGTCCACATGAAGTCCTTATGAAGGCCTTAGGAAGTCTTTACAAAGTCCTTATGAAGTCCTAATGTAAGTCCCATTGGACTAAAGTGTTACAATCTCACTCTATATCCCTTTAGAGTCACTTGGTATATTATTGTTATTATCATTATTGCTATTATTATTGTTATGATGATGATTATTATTATTAGTATTATTATTATTCGTAGTATTATTATTGTTATTATTACTATTATTATTGTTATTATTATTATTATTATTATTGTTATTATTATTAGTGTTAGTATTATTAGTGTTCGTATTAGTATTGTCAATATTATTGTTGTGGTTATTATAATTATTGTTATTGTTGTTATTGTTATTGTTATTATTATTATTTAAGCTGCGGTACAAAGTTACTCTACTTGTTTCTCCTACTTTTTCTTCCTACTTGTTATTTTGGGACTTTTGTATTTGGCATTTGGCTCTTGATTGATATTGTTATTGTACTGTGTTGTTGAGGAGAGTTTATCAAGGAAGCTTTTCATTGTACGGGACCAATAAACTTTGATAATATTTTTCAAAATCACATCCTTAACCAAACTGCCTTTTAGTTCCAACGCGACCGCAGTAGCAGTACTACTTCTACCGACACGGTTGGTGTACTACAGACACGGTTGGTGTACTACAGACACGGTTGTGGTACTACAGACACGGTTGGTGTACTACAGACACGGTTGGTGTACTACAGACACGGTTGGTGTACTACCGACACGGTTGGTGTACTACCGACACGGTTGGTGTACTACAGACACGGTTGGTGTACTACAGACACGGTTGGTGTACCACAGACACGGTTGGTGTACCACAGACACGGTTGGTGTACCACAGACACGGTTGGTGGTACTACAGACACGGTTGGTGTACTACAGACACGGTTGGTGTACCACAGACACGGTT
>NC_092094.1:8615445-8625445 GCF_045679555.1 Salvelinus alpinus
TTCTTATTGACCTTCCTGTGACACCTGGTGGTGTAGGTGTCCTGTAGGGCAGGCGGTGTGCACCCAATGGTGTGTTCAGCTGCACGTATCGCCCTCTGAAGAGCCTTGCGGTCTGCAGCAGTGGAGTTGCCGTACCAGGTTGTGATACAGCCCGACAGTATGCTCTCGATGGTGCTGCTGTGGAACACTGTGATGGCCCTCAGGGGGACAGGCCGAATGTCTTCAGCATCCTGAGGTTGACGAGTCGCTGTCGTGCCTTCACTACGGTGTCCGTGTGGTTAGACCATTTCAGCTTTTCTCTTTTTTTAATTTTTATCTCTGATCTCGTTAATCTGGTACTCAGGCTTTTTACAGTGTGACCAAACAAGAGCCACAGGTTGAGTCTGCCTGGCTGGACACTCAGCTACGTACTTGAGCCATCCCCCCACCCTCAGTTTAGACAAGGAGAGACAGACCATTTTATGTTTTGGGGGAGGGGGGGCTGTTTTTCATTACATTCATGTGAGCTGTGTAATAAACAAGAACTATTCTCCTCAGATGGAGAAAAAGAGAGAGATGATCAACTGCCCACATTTTAGTGGGATGTTTTAGGATGCGTCCCAAAATGGTAAATTTTTCCTTACAGAAAACAAAGCTTTTGCCCAGGGCTATGGTCAAAAGTAGTGCTATGTTACTGGCCCAACGCTCTAACCACTGCCGCCCCTAGGGAATAGTGTGCCGTTTGGGATGCACGTTTAAACAGCAGAGTGGCCTTGTATTGGGTTTATTGTTCAAAACATGAGTAAGAACCTTATCGTCTGCATTTGTAGTAATTTATGGTTCCTATCCTACGAATCTACCTCGTTCATTATTGAACCCACTTCCCCTGAATTATCGTTTCCAATTGAGATGTGATTTCTTTGAAAGGGGGAAAAAAAAGCAGACGTTGGATAAGATGGTTATAGTTATTTGTTCTTAGTTCAAGTTGCAACAGACGTTCTTTGTTGTGCTCTTTTGTCTGGAAAAGCTTTAGCAGTAAAAAACCTATTGGCCTCATAGAGCGCTCTCTGTTACACGCTAAAATCTGTGTCTGTGTCGACCGAGTGTGTCAAAGATGAATCGTTCCTTCCATTGGTTGATTAATCCCCATGCCTTATTACTAATTGGTCAATTAACAAGAGAGTGGTTAAGTTGCGTCACTGAGCTAAGATCAGTCAGTCACAGATTCTTCCATTACAGCCATAGAGATGGAAAGAGGACCCTCTTCACCGATTCCAGGGCACATGGTTTATGTACTTACACACAAAACAATGACGGATTCCAAACTTAGAGTTTTTCAATTTAAATTAGTATACAAAATTCTTGCAACTAATAGAATGTTATATATGTGGGGGATACAACCATCCCAGCTCTGCATATTTTGTTGTGAAGAGACAGAATCATTAGATTATTTGTTTTGGTAGTGTCCATATTGTTAGAAGTTGATGTTACTCTTCAATAACACAGACCCCAAAGCAAATCAGGGTGAGAAAATTTGGTTTATTCAAAGAGGAGATTTTATGCTGGGAGGTAGATGTTCATTCTCCCCTGTCCTCAGTGATTCTCTTCGGTGATTCTCTCCACAGAACAAAGGGACAGGATGTAGTTTTATAACCCAGTCCTAGCCTATGGTTGACCAATTAAAATTCCTTGCAATAAAACTGTGCCAATGGCCAAATAACAAGTATCCTATTTCAGGTTCAACATATAAACAATTTGGACCAATGAGAACAGGCCATGTAGCTATGAGTCCCGGACTGAATTTCCTCCCATGTCTCTGACCTATTACAGAAAAAAAACTATTTCCAATGATCGTTAGTACTGTATTGACCTCTCGTCCTCTGCGTTGTGTATTTATCTTTGAAATATTCTTACAATATGTAGCTTTGTTTTTGGTCGCAGGTTCAGGAATGGCTGAAGAATTGCAACATATACCTGGAGCTAACTCTGCAAATAGCACTGCTGGGTGATTTGAAAAGTCATAGTCTATCAATCAATAATATAATAATACTCTTATCAAAAAAATGTATCTTTCATTTACAATCTGTAGAAACTATGACAATAGAAAAGTTCAGAACTTTGGTGAAACATCCCAGCACAGTTGTGTGGCAAATAGAAATCCAAACTGGATGGTGTTCATAGATAGATGGGAGGGGTTAACGGTAGCTGAAGAATGGGACTAAAAACAAACAAAAGGTAACTAATGTAAAATATACTGTGTCCATAGAATGTATATAGTATGTATAAGCAGAAAGTATAAGCTTAAGTGTTATTGTCCATTAGTTTACTCCAATCAGATGAGGGGTAGGGTTAGGGGAAAATAATAAAGTAAAATATATATATTTTTTAAATACAGTATACAGTACCAGTCAAAAGTTTGGACACACCTACTCATTCAAGGGTTTTTCTTTATTTGTACTATTTTCTACATTGTAGAGAAATAGTGAAGACATCAAAACTATGAAATAACACATATGGAATCATGCAGTAACCAAAAAAGTGTTAAACAAATCAAAATATATTTTATATTTGAGATTCTTCAAAGTAGCCACCCTTTGCCTTGATGACAGCTTTGCACACGCTTGGCATTCTCTCAACCAGCTTCATGAGGTAGTCAAAAAAGTTGTGACAAGGTAGGGGTGGTATACAGAAGATAGCCCTATTTGGTAAAAGACCAAGTCCCTATTATGGCAAGAACAGCTCAAATAAGCAAAGAGAAACAACAGTCATTATTTTAAGACATTAAGGTCAGTCAATACGGAAAATATCAAGAAATGTGAAAGTTTCTTCAAGTACAGTCGTAAAAACTATCAAGCGCTATGATGAAACTGGCCACAGGAAAGGAAGACCCAGAGTTACCTCTGCTGCAGAGGATAAGTTCATTAGAGTTAACTTCTTATGGGCAGGTGGGACGGTAGCGTCCCACCTGGCCAACATCCGGTGAAATTGCAGAGCGGGAAATTCAAACTACAGTATTATAAATATTTTACTTTCATAAAATCACAAGTGTAATACATCAAAATAAAGCTTAACTTCTTGTTAATCCAGCCGCTGTGTCAGATTTCAAAAAGTCTTTATGGCGAAAGCAAACCATGCGATTATCTGAGGACAGTGCCCCGCATACAAACACATGAAAAACATATTTCAACCAGGCAGGTGCGACACGAAAGTCAGAAATAGCGATATAAAAAATGCCTTACCTTTGATGATCTTCTTCTGTTGGCACTCCAAAAGGTCTCAGTTACATCACAAACGGTCCTTCTGTTCGATAATGTCCTTCTTTATATTCATAAAAACTCAGTTTAGCTTGCGCGCTTCAGTCAATAATCCACCCATTTTCCCTCCATCAAAATGCATACAAAATGAATCCCAAACGTTACTAATAAACTTTTCCAAACAAGTCAAACAATGTTTATAATCAAACCTTAGGTACCCTAATACGTAAATAAACGATAAACTTTAAGATGGAGAATCGTTATTGTCTTTACCGGAGAAAAATACCAAAGAACGCGCTCTCTTCTTGGAAACACTACAGCCAAAATGGGAGCCACCTAGAAAAATTACAACTACTAACTAATTTTTCCAAAAACCAGCCTGAAACTCTTTCTAAAGACTGTTGACATCTAGTGGAAGCCCTAGGAACTGCAATCTGGGAGGACTTGGCCTTATGATAAAAGTGATAGCGACTGAAAATAGGGGTAGGCTGATTTTCTTTTTTTTGGGATGGTTTGTCCTCGGGGTTTCGCCTGCCATATCAGTTCTGTAATACTCACAGACATAATTTTAACAGTTTTAGAAACTTTAGAGTGTTTCCTATCCAAATCTACCATTATATTATATTCATTATATGCATATATATTACCATTATATGCATATCCTAGCTTCTGGGCCTGAGTAACAGGCAGTTTACTTTGGGCACGCTTTTCGTCCGGACGTCAGAATACTGCCCCCTACCCAAGAGAGGTTAAATACAGTCTCGAAGGCCAGCATCCCGGAGTCGCCTCTTCACTGTTGACGTTGAGACTGGTGTTTTGCGGGTACTATTTAATGAAGCTGCCAGTTGAGGTCTTGTGAGGCGTCTGTTTCTCAAACTAGACACTCTAATGTACTTGCCCTCTTGCTCAGTAGTGCACCGGGGCCTCCCACTCCTCTTTCTATTCTGGTTTGAGCCAGTTTGTGCTGTTCTGTGAAGGGAGTAGTACACAGCGTTGTACGAGATCTTCAGTTTCTTGGCAATTTCTCACATGGAATAGCCTTCATTTTTCAGAACAAGAATAGACTGACGAGTTTCAGAAGAAAGTTATTTATTTATAGCCATTTTGAGCCTGTGATCGAACCCACAAATGCTGATAAAATCAAATCAAATCAAAGTGTATTTGTCACGTGTGCTGAATACAACAGGTGTAGACCTTACAGTGAAATGCTTACTTACAGGATCTAACCATTAATGCAAAAAAGGTATTAGGTGAACAGTAGGTAGGTAAAGAATTAAAACAACAGTAAAAAGACAGGCTATATACAGTAGCGAGGCTATAAAAGTAGCGAGGCTACATACAGACACCGGTTAGTCAGGCTGATTGAGGTAGTATGTACATGTAGATATGGATATAGTGACTATGGATATATGATGAACAGAGAGTAGCAGTATTGTAAAAGAGGGGTTGGCGGGTGGTGGGTGGGACACAATCCAGATAGCCCGGTTAGCCAATGTGCGGGAGCATTGGTTGGTCGTCCCAATTGAGGTAGTATGTACATGAATGTATAGTTAAAGTGACTATGCATATATGATAAACAGAGAGTAGCAGCAGCGTAAAACGAGTGTTTGGGGGGGGGGGCACACAATGCAAATAGTCCGGGGTAGCCATTTGATCAGGAGTCTTATGGCTTCGGGGTAAAAACTGTTGAAAAGCCTTTTTGTCCTAGACTTGGCACTCCGGTACCGCTTGCCATGCGGTAGTAGAGAGAACAGTCTATGACTGGGGTGGCTGGGATCTTCGACAATTTTTAGGGCCTTCCTCTGACACCGCCTGGTGTAGAGGTCCTGGATGGCAGGCATCTTAGCCCCAGTGATGTAATGGGCCGTACACACTACCCTCTGTAATGCCTTGCGGTCGGAGGCCGAGCAGTTGCCGTACCAGGCAGTGATGCAACCGGTCAGGATGCTCTCGATGTTGCAGCTGTAGAATCTTTTGAGGATCTCAGGATCCATGCCAAATCTTTTTAGTTTCCTGAGGGGGAATAGGCTTTGTCGTGCCCTCTTCACGACTGTCTTGGTGTGTTTTGAACATACCTAGTTTGTTGTTGATGTGGACACGTCGATGAGAATGGGGGCGTTCTCGGTCCTCCTTTTCCTGTAGTCCACAATAATCTCCTTAGCCTTGGTTACGTTGAGGGATAGGTTGTTATTCTGGCACCACCCGGCCAGGTCTCTGACTTCCTCCCTATAGGCTGTCTCATCGTTGTCGGTGATCAGGCTACCACTGTTGTGTCATCTGCAAACTTGATGATGGTGTTGGAGTCATGCCTGGCCATGCAGTCGTGGGTGAACAGGGAGTACAGGAGGGGACTGAGCACGCACCCCTGGGGAGCTCCAGTGATGAGGATCAGGGTGGCAGATGTGTTGTTACCTACCCTCACCACCTAGGGGAGGCCCGTCAGGAAGTCCAGGATCCAGCTGCAGAGGGAGGTGTTTAGTCCCAGGATGCTTAGCTAAGTGATGAGCTTTGAGGGTACTATGGTGTTGAACGCTGAGCTGTAGTCAATGAATAGCATTCTCACATAAGTGTGCCTATTGTCCAGGTGCGAAAGTGCAGTGTGGAGTGCAATAGAGATTGCATCATCTGTGGATCTGTTGGTGCGGTATGCAAATTGGAGTGTGTCTAGGGTTTCTGGGATAATGGTGTTGATGTGAGCCATTACCAGCCTTTCAAAGCACTTCATGGCTATGGACGTGAGTGCTACGGGTCTGTAGTCATTTAGGCAGGTTGCCTTTGTGTTCTTGGGAACAAATGCTGATCCTCCAGATACTCAACTTGTCTGAAGAAGGACAGTTTTATTGCTTCTTTAATCAGCACCACAGTTTTCAGCTGTGCTAACATGATTGCAAAAGGTTTTTCTAACAATCAATTAGCCTTTTAAAATGATAAACTTGGATTAGCTAACACAACGTGCCATTGGAACACAGGAGTGATGGTTGCTGATAATGGGACTCTGTACGCCTATGTAGATATTCCCCCCAAAAATCATCCGTTTCTAGCTACAATAGTCATTTACAACATTAGCAATGTCTACACTGTATTTCTGATCAATTTGGTGTTATTTTAATGGACAAAAAACAGTGCTTTTCTTTAAAAAACAAGGACATTTCTAAGTGAGCCCAAACTTTTGAACGTTAGTGTATATATATATATATATATGGGGGATTGGAAATGATAGACAATTACATTGAAAGAAGCCACAGTCTATCTGCAATATTAAGTAAAAATACTTTAAAGTACTACTTACGTCATTTTGTTTTGGTATCTGTACTTTACTTTACTATTGATATTTTTGACATCTTTTACTTCACTACATTCCTAAAGAAAATGATGTACTTTTTACGCCACACATTTTCCCTGACACTCAGAAGTACTCATTATATTTGGAATGCTTAGCAGGACAGGAAAATGGTCTAATTCACACACTTATCAAGAGAACATCTCTGGTCATCTCTACTGCCTCTGATCTAGTGGACTCACTAAACACAAGCTTTGTTTGTAAATTATGTCTGAGTATTGGAGCGTGCCCCTGGCTAACCGTCAATTTAAAAAACTAGAAAATGGTGCTTTATAATTCTACTTTAACTTTTGATAATTTAGTATATTTTAGCAATTACATTTACTTTTGATACTTACGTATAATTTAAACCAAATACTTTTGGACTTTTACTCAAGTAGGATTTTAATGGGTGACTTTCAGTTTTGAGTCATTTTCTATTATTGTGTCTTAACTTTTTCCACCACTGCCATACTGAAACAGGCTTTGTGGAAAGTGTTCCCTCTGGCCAACTCTATGATCCCAGCTCAAGCCCAGTAATCCCTATGGTTTCTGCTGTATGGTAGCAAGATGGTCTTGCTCTTTCACTGTACCGTGGTGCAGGAGGTGAAAACTAAGAGACAAAGATCTCTGACTCTACATGACTGTTTCTTCAGCTGCAGCTTGAGAAAGAAATAGAGAGACAGAGAGATAGAGCGAGAGATAGAGAGAGCGATAGAGAGCGAGAGAGATAGAAAGAGAGAGAGAGCGAGAGAGAGAGAGCGAGAGAGAGAGAGCGAGAGAGAGAGAGAGAGAGAGAGAGAGAGAGAGAGAGAGAGAGAGAGAGAGAGAGAGAGAGAGAGAGAGAGAGAGAGAGAGAGATAAGCTTTGGCAATATGCTTTGGCAATATGCTTTGGCAATATGTACATTGTTACGTCATGCCAATAAAGCAAATTGAATTGAATTGAATTGAATTGAATTGAGAGAGAGAGAGAGATAGAGAGGTAGAGAGAGGGGGACAGAGAGAAACACAAGAGAGAGAGAGAGAGAGGGAGAGAGAGAGAGAGGTAGAGAGAGGGGGACAGAGAGAGAGAGAGAGAGAGAGAGAGAGAGAGAGAGAGAGAGGTAGAGAGAGTGGGACAGAGAGAAACACAAAGAGAGAGAGAGAGAGAGAGAGAGAGAGAGAGAGAGAGAGAGAGAGAGGGACAGAGAGACACACAAAGTGAGCGAAAGAGAGAGACACACAAAGAGAGAGAGAGAGATAAGCTTTGGGCAATATGCTTTGGCAATATGTACATTGTTACGTCATGCCAATAAAGCAAATTGAATTGAATTGAGAGAGAGAGAGAGAGATAGAGAGGTAGAGAGAGGGGGACAGAGAGAAACACAAGAGAGAGAGAGAGGGAGAGAGAGAGAGAGAGAGAGAGAGAGAGGTAGAGAGAGGGGGACAGAGAGAAACACAAGAGAGAGAGAGAGGGAGAGAGAGAGAGAGAGCTGTTAGAGTTTGTTGTCCTAAACTTTCTTTATAAGATCATCGGTAAAGAAAATATAATTTTGTTAATCACAATAACAGAGAAGGACGATAGAGTGTGTAAGTATATATAGTAACATTGTAGATTTGTGGTATCGGTTTATAAATTAGGGCTTTGATAAAGAAATCAACTATTTTGTTGTACATAGAAAGAACATGATGCTAAGAAGAAGAAGTAGAATAAGAAGAACATGAAAAACTCAGATGCCTGTGGGCTGTACACCGTGTCCTTCACCAAAACAGAGGTAGAATTACACCATGTCCTTCACCGAAACAGAGGTAGAATTACACCGTGTCCTTCACCGAAACAGAGGTAGAATTACACCATGTCCTTCACTGAAACAGAGGTAGAATTACACCATGTCCTTCACCGAAACAGAGGTAGAATTACACCATGTCCTTCACCGAAACAGTCCCACTCCTTGAAAGCGGCAACTCTACCCTTTAGCTCAGTGCGGATGTTGCCTGTAATCCATGGCTTCTGGTTGGATATGTACGTACGGTCACTGTGGGGACGAATTCATCAATGCACTTATTGATGAAACCGGTGACTGATGTGGTGTACTCCTCAATGCCATCAGAAGAATCCCGGAACATATTCCAGTCTGTGCTAGCAAAACAGTCCTGTAGCTAAGCATCTGCTTCATCTGATCACTTTCTTATTGATCGAGTCACTGGTGTTTACTGCTTTAGTTTTAGCTTGTAAGCAGGAATCAGGAGAATAGAATTATGGTCAGATTTGCCAAATGGAGGACGAGGGAGAGCTTTGTACGTGTCTCTGTGTGTGGAGTGTTTTTCCCTCTGGTTGCACATTTAACATGCTGGTAGAAATGAGGTAAAACTGATTTCAGTTTCCCTGCATTAAAGTCCCCGGCCACTAGGAGTGCCGCCTCTGGATGAGCGTTTTCCTGTTTGCTTATGGCCATATTTTTTAAACTAGGCAAATCAGTTAAGAAAAAAATCTTATTTTGAATGACAGCCTTGGAACAGTGAGTTAACTGCCTTGTTCAGGAGCAGAATGACAGATTTTTACCTTGTCAGCTCGGGGATTCGATCTTGCAACCTTTCGGTTACTAGTCCAATGCTCTAACCACTAGGCTACCTTCCGCCCCGTATACAGCTCATTGAGTGTAGTCTTAGTGCCAGCATCGGTCTGCGGTGGTATGTAGACATCTACGAAAAATATAGATGTAAACTCTCTTGGTAAATAGTGTGGTCTACAGCTTATCATGAGATACTCTACCTCAGGTGAGCAAAACCTTGAGACTTCCTTAGATTTCATGCACCAGCTGAAGGTTACAAATATACATAGGCCCCCGCCCCTTGTCTTACCAGAGGCCACTGTTCTACCCTGCAGAAAAAGCTTAAAACCAGCCAGCTGTATGTTAGTCATGTCATCGTTAAGACACGACTAGGTGAAACATGAGATATTACAGTTTTTAATGTCCCGTTGGTAGGATATACGTGCTCGTAGTTCGTCTATTTTATTATCGATTGATTGTACGTTGGCTAATAGGACCGATGGTAAGGATAGAACACCCTCTCGGTGACGGATTCTTACAAGGCACCCGGACCGTCGTCCGCGATGTCTCTGTCTTTTTCTCCTGCTACTGACGGGGGATGAGGGCGGGTGTCTGGAGTAAATCCTTCCCGTTGAAGAAGAAGAAGAACTCCCCCAGTAATCGCTGAACTGACATCAATCGTTCATAAGACACAGTGGCAGAAACATTATGTACAAAATAAGTTACAAATAACGCAAAAAAAAAAACATATACAATTGGTTACGGGATGGTAAAACGGTGGCCATCTCCTTCGGCTCCATTCCAAAGAATCTAAACTAAACTTTTCACCTGAACACGGGTACTATTACACCATGTATTATATGACATAGCAATTACTAAGAATTTACAAAAATACAAAGACCTCTGTTCAAGATT
>NC_092094.1:8632945-8680445 GCF_045679555.1 Salvelinus alpinus
TGAGGACAGGTATGGGTGGAAGAGGTGAATCACTCCACCTAGAGGACAGGTATGAGTGGAAGAGGTGAATCACTCCACCTAGAGGACAGGTATGGGTGGAAGAGGTGAATCACTCCACCTTGAGGACAGGTATGGGTG
Organism: Salvelinus alpinus; assembly: GCF_045679555.1. Lineage (NCBI taxonomy): Eukaryota > Metazoa > Chordata > Actinopteri > Salmoniformes > Salmonidae > Salvelinus > Salvelinus alpinus. The sequence goes on from NC_092094.1 coordinate 8,633,084, forward strand.
GAAGAGGTGAATCACTCCACCTAGAGGACAGGTATGAGTGGAAGAGGTGAATCACTCCACCTAGAGGACAGGTATGGGTGGAAGAGGTGAATCACTCCACCTAGAGGACAGGTATGGGTGGAAGAGGTGAATCACTCCACCTTGAGGACAGGTTTGAGTGGAAGAGGTGAATCACTCCACCTAGAGGACAGGTATGGGTGGAAGAGGTGAATCACTCCACCTAGAGGACAGGTATGGGTGGAAGAGGTGAATCACTCCACCTAGAGGACAGGTATGGGTGGAAGAGGTGAATCACTCCACCTAGACGACAGGTATGGGTGGAAGAGGTGAATCACTCCACCTAGAGGACAGGTATGGGTGGAAGAGGTGAATCACTCCACCTAGAGGACAGGTATGGGTGGAAGAGGTGAATCACTCCACCTTGAGGACAGGTATGGGTGGAAGAGGTGAATCACTCCACCTAGAGGACAGGTATGGGTGGAAGAGGTGAATCACTCCACCTAGAGGACAGGTATGGGTGGAAGAGGTGAATCACTCCACCTAGAGGACAGGTATGGGTGTAAGAGGTGAATCACTCCACCTAGAGGACAGGTATGAGTGGAAGAGGTGAATCACTCCACCTAGAGGACAGGTATGGGTGGAAGAGGTGAATCACTCCACCTAGAGGACAGGTATGAGTGGAAGAGGTGAATCACTCCACCTAGAGGACAGGTATGGGTGGAAGAGGTGAATCACTCCACCTAGAGGACAGGTATGGGTGGAAGAGGTGAATCACTCCACCTAGAGGACAGGTATGGGTGGAAGAGGTGAATCACTCCACCTAGAGGACAGGTATGAGTGGAAGAGGTGAATCACTCCACCTAGAGGACAGGTATGGGTGGAAGAGGTGAATCACTCCACCTAGAGGACAGGTATGAGTGGAAGAGGTGAATCACTCCACCTAGAGGACAGGTATGGGTGGAAGAGGTGAATCACTCCACCTTGAGGACAGGTATGGGTGGAAGAGGTGAATCACTCCACCTAGAGGACAGGTATGGGTGGAAGAGGTGAATCACTCCACCTAGAGGACAGGTATGGGTGGAAGAGGTGAATCACTCCACCTAGAGGACAGGTATGGGTGGAAGAGGTGAATCACTCCACCTAGAGGACAGGTATGAGTGGAAGAGGTGAATCACTCCACCTAGAGGACAGGTATGGGTGGAAGAGGTGAATCACTCCACCTAGAGGACAGGTATGAGTGGAAGAGGTGAATCACTCCACCTAGAGGACAGGTATGAGTGGAAGAGGTGAATCACTCCACCTAGAGGACAGATTTGAGTGGAAGAGGTGAATCACTCCACCTAGAGGACAGGTATGAGTGGAAGAGGTGGATCACTCCACCTTGAGGACAGGTATGGGTGGAAGAGGTGAATCACTCCACCTTGAGGACAGGTATGAGTGGAAGAGGTGAATCACTCCACCTAGAGGACAGGTATGAGTGGAAGAGGTGAATCACTCCACCTAGAGGACAGGTATGGGTGGAAGAGGTGAATCACTCCACCTAGAGGACAGGTATGAGTGGAAGAGGTGAATCACTCCACCTAGAGGACAGGTATGGGTGGAAGAGGTGAATCACTCCACCTAGAGGACAGGTATGGGTGGAAGAGGTGAATCACTCCACCTTGAGGACAGGTATGGGTGGAAGAGGTGAATCACTCCACCTAGAGGACAGGTATGAGTGGAAGAGGTGAATCACTCCACCTAGAGGACAGGTATGGGTGGAAGAGGTGAATCACTCCACCTAGAGGACAGGTATGAGTGGAAGAGGTGAATCACTCCACCTAGAGGACAGGTATGGGTGGAAGAGGTGAATCACTCCACCTAGAGGACAGGTATGAGTGGAAGAGGTGAATCACTCCACCTAGAGGACAGGTATGAGTGGAAGAGGTGAATCACTCCACCTAGAGGACAGGTATGAGTGGAAGAGGTGAATCACTCCACCTTGAGGACAGGTATGGGTGGAAGAGGTGAATCACTCCACCTTGAGGACAGGTATGGGTGGAAGAGGTGAATCACTCCACCTAGAGGACAGGTATGAGTGGAAGAGGTGAATCACTCCACCTAGAGGACAGGTATGGGTGGAAGAGGTGAATCACTCCACCTAGAGGACAGGTATGGGTGGAAGAGGTGAATCACTCCACCTTGAGGACAGGTATGGGTGGAAGAGGTGAATCACTCCACCTAGAGGACAGGTATGGGTGGAAGAGGTGAATCACTCCACCTAGACGACAGGTATGGGTGGAAGAGGTGAATCACTCCACCTAGAGGACAGGTATGGGTGGAAGAGGTGAATCACTCCACCTAGAGGACAGGTATGGGTGGAAGAGGTGAATCACTCCACCTTGAGGACAGGTATGGGTGGAAGAGGTGAATCACTCCACCTAGAGGACAGGTATGGGTGGAAGAGGTGAATCACTCCACCTAGAGGACAGGTATGGGTGGAAGAGGTGAATCACTCCACCTAGAGGACAGGTATGGGTGGAAGAGGTGAATCACTCCACCTAGAGGACAGGTATGAGTGGAAGAGGTGAATCACTCCACCTAGAGGACAGGTATGGGTGGAAGAGGTGAATCACTCCACCTAGAGGACAGGTATGAGTGGAAGAGGTGAATCACTCCACCTAGAGGACAGGTATGGGTGGAAGAGGTGAATCACTCCACCTAGAGGACAGGTATGGGTGGAAGAGGTGAATCACTCCACCTAGAGGACAGGTATGGGTGGAAGAGGTGAATCACTCCACCTAGAGGACAGGTATGAGTGGAAGAGGTGAATCACTCCACCTAGAGGACAGGTATGGGTGGAAGAGGTGAATCACTCCACCTAGAGGACAGGTATGAGTGGAAGAGGTGAATCACTCCACCTAGAGGACAGGTATGGGTGGAAGAGGTGAATCACTCCACCTTGAGGACAGGTATGGGTGGAAGAGGTGAATCACTCCACCTAGAGGACAGGTATGGGTGGAAGAGGTGAATCACTCCACCTAGAGGACAGGTATGGGTGGAAGAGGTGAATCACTCCACCTAGAGGACAGGTATGGGTGGAAGAGGTGAATCACTCCACCTAGAGGACAGGTATGAGTGGAAGAGGTGAATCACTCCACCTAGAGGACAGGTATGGGTGGAAGAGGTGAATCACTCCACCTAGAGGACAGGTATGAGTGGAAGAGGTGAATCACTCCACCTAGAGGACAGGTATGAGTGGAAGAGGTGAATCACTCCACCTAGAGGACAGATTTGAGTGGAAGAGGTGAATCACTCCACCTAGAGGACAGGTATGAGTGGAAGAGGTGGATCACTCCACCTTGAGGACAGGTATGGGTGGAAGAGGTGAATCACTCCACCTTGAGGACAGGTATGAGTGGAAGAGGTGAATCACTCCACCTAGAGGACAGGTATGAGTGGAAGAGGTGAATCACTCCACCTAGAGGACAGGTATGGGTGGAAGAGGTGAATCACTCCACCTAGAGGACAGGTATGAGTGGAAGAGGTGAATCACTCCACCTAGAGGACAGGTATGGGTGGAAGAGGTGAATCACTCCACCTAGAGGACAGGTATGGGTGGAAGAGGTGAATCACTCCACCTTGAGGACAGGTATGGGTGGAAGAGGTGAATCACTCCACCTAGAGGACAGGTATGAGTGGAAGAGGTGAATCACTCCACCTAGAGGACAGGTATGGGTGGAAGAGGTGAATCACTCCACCTAGAGGACAGGTATGAGTGGAAGAGGTGAATCACTCCACCTAGAGGACAGGTATGGGTGGAAGAGGTGAATCACTCCACCTAGAGGACAGGTATGAGTGGAAGAGGTGAATCACTCCAACTAGAGGACAGGTATGAGTGGAAGAGGTGAATCACTCCACCTAGAGGACAGGTATGAGTGGAAGAGGTGAATCACTCCACCTTGAGGACAGGTATGGGTGGAAGAGGTGAATCACTCCACCTTGAGGACAGGTATGGGTGGAAGAGGTGAATCACTCCACCTAGAGGACAGGTATGAGTGGAAGAGGTGAATCACTCCACCTAGAGGACAGGTATGGGTGGAAGAGGTGAATCACTCCACCTAGAGGACAGGTATGGGTGGAAGAGGTGAATCACTCCACCTTGAGGACAGGTATGGGTGGAAGAGGTGAATCACTCCACCTTGAGGACAGGTATGGGTGGAAGAGGTGAATCACTCCACCTAGAGGACAGGTATGAGTGGAAGAGGTGAATCACTCCACCTTGAGGACAGGTATGGGTGGAAGAGGTGAATCACTCCACCTTGAGGACAGGTATGGGTGGAAGAGGTGAATCACTCCACCTTGAGGACAGGTATGGGTGGAAGAGGTGAATCACTCCACCTAGAGGACCGGTATGGGTGGAAGAGGTGAATCACTCCACCCAGAGGACAGGTATGGGTGGAAGAGGTGAATCACTCCACCTAGAGGACAGGTATGGGTGGAAGAGGTGAATCACTCCACCTAGAGGACAGGTATGGGTGGAAGAGGTGAATCACTCCACCTTGAGGACAGGTATGGGTGGAAGAGGTGAATCACTCCACCTAGAGGACAGGTATGGGTGGAAGAGGTGAATCACTCCACCCAGAGGACAGGTATGGGTGGAAGACGACAAGAGAAGAAGAGGGAAGAAAGGAGAAGACGAAGATGAGAAGAAAGACGAAGGATAAAACATGTTTGATGTATCCCTCTCTGTAGAGGAACACGTGCAATTCATTAGATCTATAACCTGACAGGCGTTTCAGACACACACTGCCCTCAACTTCAACTATATACTCCTGACAGAGTTTGTGTCTGGACTATATATGTATAGTGCTCCGTCTATGATTTATAAAGGGTTGTAGAATCAGTAGGGAGGTGATTTAAAACCACACATTTCACCAATGACTCACTGGCTGTTGGTTTATCGTTGGTCCTGGGAGGGTTTTTGATGGGGTTGTTAATGTCCTGGGTGGGGATGGAGTGTTGGGGTGGTGATGTGTGTGGTCTTCCTTTAGATAGCACTGATAAAACTCAGGTGTGACCGAACAGAAACGGGTTTACATTCTGAACCTGACATCTGAAATCTCAGTTAAAAGGGAAACGTGCTTACAATCTTCTGGCACATTTTGTAAATGATGTCATTGTATGTTGATATTTTGATTATCACTGAACGATAAACATTGCATTGGAGCCTGCAAATGCTTTCAGTGTTAATCTACACTGTATCGTATTTACAGTGTAGATTACAAACTAATGTAAATCACACTTCACCGTTCTCTTATAAAACACATGTTTTTCATCCCGAGCAAAGTTCCTTTTCATCTCCTTTAAGACCTGGATTTCTTTCTCATGGTCAAGTAAAACATTTTTATATTATTCAACTGTTCATTAACTTTAAAAAGCTTTTCCTGACGTAGATTGTCTACTCCAAAAGAAATATTACTGTTCTAGTCAGATTTATGGTGTAGTAAATCTTTTTTTTTACAGTCATACAGGAACACCCGTTCCCTTTGTTTGAGTACCACACTAAGCAGTATACTCGCAGAAAATTTTTGTTATTTTTGTGAACACATTTCTTTTAAAATCTTGAATAATCACATTGTCTGAAAGCATTCAAAATACACTGAAAACATCCCAAATAGATCTATTTGCTTTTGCAAATTTAGATCTATGCTTTTGCTAACCGTTACTTTGGACAAAATCTACAATTTCAACAAATAATTTGACAGCCATAGTAAAATGTGGTTTAGCTGTCTGTCTGTCTGTCTGTCTGTCTGTCTGTCTGTCTGTCTGTCTGTCTGTCTGTCTGTCTGTCTGTCTGTCTGTCTGTCTGTCTGTCTGTCTGTCTGTCTGTCTGTCTGTCTGTCTGTCTGTCTGTCTGTCTGTCTGTCTGGTCTGTCTGTCTGTCTGTCTCTGTTTTCTATTGTACTCTCAATCGCATTCAGGCCCCTCCTCAATGCACTATAATGTAATTCATAAATGCTCCAGAAAGTCTTTATGACAACACATAAATCAGTACTGAGATAATAATACTGTTTCCATGTTGGTAATGACAGTCCAGCTGGAGGATGTATCCCAGCAGCCAACAGGCCGAGTTCACTGGATCACCCGAGATGATCAGCATTACAGGAGCGGCTCTCTTTCCTTCAATATCATAAACGTCTCTTATATGAGGCATGAGGACATGAAATGGATATGAGATAGAATGTCCTGCTGTACTCTCTTGACAATGGATGTATTTGATGATCTAAATCGGTAATGAACAGATTAGATGACTTGCGAGACTTGGCCGCTGTACTTCTGTTCTGTCTAGATACTGTACGAGAGCACCTTAGCCTTGTTTGTGTGTATTTTCAAATCATATCATGTGTTATTTGTCACATGCGCCCAATACAACAGGTGTACAACTGTGAAATGCTTACTTACAAGCCCTTAACCAACAATGCAGTTCAAGAAATAGAGTTAAGAAAATATTTACAAAATAAACTAAATTAAAACATAAAAAGTAACACAATTAAATTGCATAACAATAACGAGGCTATATGCAGGGGCTACCGGTACCGAGTCAATGTGCGGGGGTACTGGTTAGTCGCAGCAATTTGTACTTGTAGGTGGGGGTAAAGTGACTATGTATCGATCATAAACAGCAGGTAGCAGGAGTGTAAATCAAACGGGGGGGGGTCAATGTAAATAGTCCGGTGGCCATTTGATTAATTGCTCAGCAGTCTTACAGCTCTGGGTTAGAAGCTGTTAAGGAGCCTTTTGGCGTGTCTATGTGTTGAACTCTGATTGGCTAAAAAGCAATAGCCTCAGTGCTTCCCATGATTCAAGGTAATGGTTGAGACATTATGATTTGTGAGGTGAAATTCACAGTGTCGTAACCTATTTATTCTGATATAACTAGTTTTAATAGGCACGTTGAATTGGCCGGGAACTACTAGAATTATTGTTTAACACATAATTTTTATTTAAACTGTGAAACAAAACCACACAAAGTGGAGCCATTGGCAATTTCTGAGGAGAACAGAGAAGTCTCATAAAAACTTGGCTCTCCAATCCTCCTCTCCTCTCCTCTCCTCTCCTCTCCTCTCCTCTCCTCTCCTCTCCTCTCCTCTCCTCTCCTCTCCTCTCCTCTCCTCTCCTCTCCTCTCCTCTCCACTCCAATCCTCCTCTACTCTCTAATCCTCTCCTCTCTAATCCTTTCCTCTCCTCTCGTCCTCTCCAATCCTCCTCTACTCTCCTCTCCTCCTCTCCAATCCTCCTCCACTCTGTAATCCTCTCCTCCTCTCCTCTCCCCTCCCCCTCCCCCCCTCTCCTCCTCTCCAATCCTCCTCTACTCTCTAATCCTTTCATCTCCTCCTCTCCTCTCCTCTCCTCCTCTACTCTCCTCCTCTACTCTCTAATCACTTCCTCTCCTCTCCAATCCTCTCATCCTCTCCTATTTCCCTCTACTCTCCTCCTCTCCTCTCCTCCAATCCTCTCCTCCTCTCCTCTCCTCCTCTCCTCTCTAATCCCATTCTCCTCTCCAGGCCTCAGAAGCACTAGCTGATCTGACTGGCCCATTAATTCCTAATGGTTCTGGAGGGTGCAGGCAGTCCAGAGGTGGGTAGCCAGGAATATGTAGCCAGGAATAGGGTAGGACAGCTCTGGCCCTCCCTCTCTCTCCAGCCATGCTCTAGGTGTGGGAAGTCAAAACCTTAAGGCCAAAAGTCTGCCAGGGTCTATACTGAAAATGAAATTAGTTTAGAAAATATAATATAATAATATTACAAGTAGGGAATATATGAAATTATATAACCATTTTGTACTTAGCTCTTATTTAGTGGCCCATTGAGAAAAAACAATGTATGAAGATAATGATAATATGTTAAATCGGTAAATCGCTAATTACCACATAAAACAATACTATTAATAAGAGAAATAGTGTCCCCCGTTAATCAACAGGCCATATCAAAATATACACAGGTGATATTTAGGTGTCAGTGAATCCGGAGATACAGACCCCCCCCCCCACCACCCTAAAAGAAATCTAGGCAACATCATTACACAAACGAGGACACTGAAACATCTACGTTTAACCCCTTAGAATCCACAGTGTCAAAGGAGTACTGACCGAATGCCTCTGTTGAAGTTTACGTACGAAGTTTACGTCCTCTTGGTGAAACGTGGACGTGTTCTATGGCTGCAAAGCGCAGGGGAGAAGGTGAGCCACGATTGGCTTCCATGCAGTGGCGCGCAATAGCATACATAGTCCATGTTTTTATTACAAATAGCTGAGATGCAGAGTTTCAATGCATGTGTAGTTTTGGCCAATATATTCAGCCCAGTAGACACATTTCAGCATGGATATGACATTTGTGCTGCTACAATTAATGAAACTTTGGATGATGTTTTCTTGACTTATACTCGGGTGGTAAAAAAAAACGTTAGTATTGGTCGTGTTGTCACAACTTACACAGTGGCCACACTTTTAATTACCATGGGGGGGCTGAGAGCAAAGCGCCACGCTTCTTGGGTAGCTGAATGATGTGAGTAACGGACTCGGATAGATTGCGCGCACGGCAAAAAAATAAATGCGAGAGGGCAATTTTGTGAACTGTCATATATTTGGATCACTTTGTTCCAATGTTCCAATGTTTCAATACAATGGATTTGACATGACTTGCACATGGGCTGTACTCCGTGGAAAAACACATAAGTGTGTGTGTGGGGGGGGGCGTTTTGTCCTGGTTTCTATTAGTATCAGTGAGTAGGTTTTGAGATTCAGCATCTCTATAGCACGGGTATAGGTCTGCTCAATGACGTTCTTATCATACGCGCGTTGCAGGAACCCGGTGTGCATATCATTAGCTTTGCCCTCAAACACTATGTCTGTGCTACAGTTACAGTCAGACTCTTAGGAATTGACCCACCGGTGTGTTCTGCTTAAGGTGTACCGGGTGTTTACTGCATGTAAAAGTGCATTCCTACTCTGCAGTTTACAGATGATAATAGACTCCAACTTCTTTTCTTTGTTATTGTGGATTGTAAGATTCCAAGAAGTCTGTTTTATCCCGACTTCTCTTTGCTGTAAATTTGAGATTGGGGTCAGAATATGTAATATAAGGAATGAACCCTGAGAGGAGAGCGTCAGTACGGTTCCATACCAGCAGGTATCTTTTCCAACGGGTGACATTCTAGAAATATGGGTTTTTGTGGACATCATAAATGAAGGGTCTCCTCCCAGTGTCCCATCAATAAATGTGCATAGCTCGGAGTGAATGAAGCTGTTGGTAGATCTGTTGGTAGAAACTGCCCCGTACATTGGAAGTAATTTGATGTGAGGGCTTTTTCAGTGAGAGACAGAGTAAAGTTATATGGAGGTAAGATAACCTCCAGTCTAGTGTCGAAGTGTGTGTGTGTGTGTGTGTGTGTGTGTGTGTGTGTGTGTGTGTGTGTGTGTGTGTGTGTGTGTGTGTGTGTGTGTGTGTTTGTGTGTGTGTGTGTCTATACGCGTCCCAATGTGTGTGCTGTGAGAGAGAGTGTGTATTTATTTCCCCTCTACCCGGCCCCTTCTCTTTGGCAGCTCACCTCGGCCCCCGCGGTTCCTTACAGTGATGACGCAAATGAATCACACAGACTGACCCCCACGGGCCACAACCTCTAAAACACCAGCTAGAATAAGAAACACATACACGTAAAAAAAGGACGTAGCACCTACCACCTATTCGGGATTCGAACTTCTCTGCCTTGCAAATAGACATGACTGCCTTCCTCAAGCGTCTTAGCTGATCGTGCCACCTCAAAAGCTAGCTAATGAAGCGACGCAAGCAGGACACTTCAGCCAGAGGAGGAGTAAGTTCCACACATTCCCATGTTCTACACATGTACTCGCACACGCACACACACACAGACACACACGCTCAATGTAAAACATTAACCCAGAATATGAACAACTCTCAGGCCTTTTTAAGGGTTCTCCCAGATGTGTGTACAGTTGAAGTCGAAGTTTACATACACCTTTGCCAAATACATATTAACTCAGTTTTTCACAATTCCTGACATTTAATCCTAGTAAAAATGCCCTGTCTTAGGTCAGTTAGGATCACCACTTTATTTTAAGAATGTGAAATGTCAGAATAATAGTAGAGAGAATGATTTATTTCTGCTTTTTTTTTCTTTCATCACATTCCCAGTGGGTCAGAAGTTTACATACACTCAATTAGTATTTGGTAGCATTGCGTTTAAATTGTTTAACTTGGGTCAAACTTTTCGGGTAGTCTTCCACAAGCTTCCCAGAATAAGTTGGGTGAATTTTGGCTCATTCCTCTTGATAGAGCTGGTGTAACTGAGTCAGGTTTGTAGGCCTCCTTGCTCGCACATGCTTTTTCAGTTCTGCCCACAAATTTTCTATAGGATTGAGGTTAGGGCTTTGTGATGGCCACTCCAATACCTTGACTTTGTTGTCCTTAAGCCATTTTGCCACAACTTTGGAAGTATGCTTGGAGTCATTGTCAATTTGGAAGACCCATTTGCGACCAAGCTTTAACTTCCTGACTGATGTCTTGAGCTGTTGCTTCAATATTTCCACATAATTTTCCTTCCTCACAATGCCATCTATTTTGTGAAGTGCACCAGTCCCTCCTGCAGCAAATCACCCCCACAACATGATGCTGCCACCCCCGTGCTTCACGGTTGGGATGGTGTTCTTCGGCTTGCAAGCCTCCCCCTTTTTCCTCCAAACATAACGATGTACATTATGGCCAAACAATTCTATTTCTGTTTCATCAGACTAGAGGACATTTCTCCAAAAAGTACGAACTTTGTCCCCATGTGCAGTTGCAAACTGTAGTCTGGCTTTTTTATGGTGGTTTTGGAGCAGTGGTTTCTTCTTTGCTGAGCGGCCTGTCAGGTTATGTTGATATAGGACTCGTTTTACTGTGGATATAGATACTTATGTACCTGTTTCCTCCAGCATCTTCACAAGGTCCTTTGCTGTTGTTCTGGGATTGATTTGCACTTTTTGCACCAAAGTACGTTCATCTCTAGGAGACAGAACGCGTCTCCTTCCTGAGCGGTATGACGGCTGCGTGGTCCCATGTTTTGTGGAGTGGTTTGTGGAGTGTCTCCAACCTAAGTGTATGTAAACTTCCGACTTCAACTGTATATGTGTGTGTGTTGACTGTCTTAATGCTCGGCCTGGAGCAGGTTTGAACAGAAGAAGAATAAGCTAGGCCTGGACCATCCATGGTCACTTGGACAAGGACCAAGATGGGTCAGAATTGGTTTGATTTGGATCTTATGATACTCGCTCTTTGAGATCTGGTATTACCCAGGTCCCCCCTCCCTTGTGTTGTTATCATGTTGTTATGTTGGTTATCACTGTTCTGTTGTTGTAATCTGTGCAAATTCGAAAGAAATTATGATAAATAGCAACAATAAAAAAAGGGTAGCAAAGTCGTGCCCTGACCAGAGGTGTGGTGGCAGAGGTACCCTATTTTCCACATACGGTGCTAATTATGTGAATTAGTGCCACCTGCAGGTTAAAGCCAACATTGCACCTGATTTACTGTAACTTTTTAACCTTTATTTAAGCAGGCAAGTCAGTTAAGAACAAATTATTATTTACAATGACGGTCTAGCGAAAGGCCAAAAAGGCCTCCTGCTAGGGACAGGGGCCTGGGATTGAAAATTAAAAAAATAAATACAATATAAATATAGGACAAAACACACATCACAACAAGAGAGACAACACAACACCACATGAAGAGAGACCTAAAGACAACAACATAGCGAGGCAGCAACACATGAAAACACAATTGTCATGGGTGTATGAGCAGAACTACAATGGTGTTCTGTATCTACCACTGTATGGGCTCGGTCCTTACACTTCTGGAATTAGGCTAATGACACCCATTGTGTGTGAGCGTGGGTACGTGTACGTTCATGCACAAGTGTGTGTGTGTGTGTGTGTGTGTGTGTGTGTGTGTGTGTGTGTGTGTGTGTGTGTGTGTGTGTGTGTGTGTGTGTGTGTGTGTGTGTGTGTGTGTGTGTGTGTGTGTGTGTGTGTGTGTGTGTGTGTGTGTGTGTGTGTGTGTGTTAGTTTCCTGTAACTTGAACTTCCAAGTAGCGCAGCGGTCTAAGGCACTGCATCTCTAGTGCTACAGACCCTGGTTCAATTCGAGGCTGTGTCACAACCGGCAGTGATTGGGAGTCACATAGGGCTGGACGCCATTGGCCCAGTGTTGTCTGGGTTTAGCCAGGGTAGACTGTCATTGCAAATAAGAATTTGTTTTTAACTGACTTGCATAGTTAAATAAAGGTTAAAATTAAAATAAACTTATGAGGCATTCAGGTGCAAGGGGTTTGGATGTGCCAAATGAATGAACCAAATGAACGAACCAAATGAACGAACCAAATGAACGAACCAAATGAACGAACCAAATGAACGAACCAAATGAACGAACCAAATGAATGAGCCAAATGAACGAACCAAATGAACGAACCAAATGAACGAACCAAATGAATGAACAATGGACGGCACGTACCTCCTTCACTGTGTATCAGTAACATGTTAACTGAAGTATTGGATGGTTGGATATAATCCACAAATACCAGACTGTAACAGAGGCCTGTGCTTTGATGTAGAATGCACTTCAATCAATGAGTCATTCTGAAGCTCCGAGTTTATAAATATATATATAATGTACTCTGATCCATAAAACATCATTTTTTCCCGACTGGATAAAAAACAGTCAACAAGCTTTCAGCTGTATAAAAGCCTCTGATGTATAAAATGTAAATACATCTCAGTGGATGATCAGATCTTCTTGGTAGTGAAATGTTAGTCTCTTCATTACAAGCCTTTAACACGTTTCCAATAGAAGCAGGCTGGCAGGCAGGAAAGCAGGCAGGGTCCTCAGTGATTGTGGGTTTTAGTCCTGGTCAATTAGATCATTATAATAATGGTGTGTGTGTGTGTGTTTCCTAGTCTTTGTCCATTAATAAAGCATCCTAGTATCAGTGAGCTTCTCCAGTCAGACACAAACAGCCCTTCAGTGTTAAGTAAGACAACCTTTCATCTCCTGGCCTAGCTGTAAGAGTCAGCCCCAGACCAACCTTTCATCTCCTGGTCTAGCTGTAAGAGTCAGCCCCAGACCAACCTTTCATCTCCTGGCCTGGCTGTAAGAGTCAGCCCCAGACCAACCTTTCATCTCCTGGCCTAGCTGTAAGAGTCAGCCCCAGACCAACCTTTCACCTCCTGGTCTAGCTGTAAGAGTCAGCCCCAGACCAACCTTTCATCTCCTGGTCTAGCTGTAAGAGTCATCCCCAGACCAACCTTTCATCTCCTGGCCTGGCTGTAAGAGTCAGCCCCAGACCAACCTTTCATCTCCTGGCCTAGCTGTAAGAGTCAGCCCCAGACCAACCTTTCACCTCCTGGTCTAGCTGTAAGAGTCAGCCCCAGACCAACCTTTCATCTCCTGGTCTAGCTGTAAGAGTCATCCCCAGACCAACCTTTCATCTCCTGGCCTGGCTGTAAGAGTCAGCCCCAGACCTACCTTTCATCTCCTGGCCTAGCTGTAAGAGTCAGCCCCAGACCAACCTGAAACAGAGGATGGCATAAAACCTGATCCGAGCAGATGGTAAAATAGCAAAAGGTTTAATTGTTATAGGCTACAGTGGAATCAAACGTCCTCTTCGCTGTGTGTTCTCCCACTGCAACGCGCAACACCTCACAAATCATCGTCCTATTTTCTTTCTAGAACGTTCTAGTTGTACTATGCCTATTGTTGTCTAGTATCTACTGAAAAGCTGGAGTCTCATATTTTAGAGAGCTTATTAAACCCACACTTGAATGACTTCTTCAAAATCTCCATGGTGACAGACAGACAGACAGACAGACAGACAGACAGACAGACAGAGTCAGACAGACAGACAGACAGACAGACAGACAGACAGACAGACAGACAGACAGACAGACAGACAGACAGACAGACAGAGAGACAGACAGACAGACAGACAGACAGACAGACAGACAGACAGACAGACAGACAGACAGACAGACTAGTAGGCTAGTAATAGGCTAGTAACAGGCCTGGAGTGCAGACAGACAGACAGACAGACAGACAGACAGACAGACAGACAGACAGACAGACAGACAGACAGACAGACAGACAGACAGACAGACAGACAGACAGACAGACAGACAGAATGCAGTAAAACGTCCACACACTGTAGATTTTTGTTGTGTGTGTTAAAAGCTACGGTGCACCTACTACTGAGAGACATAACAACTTAGAGGAAGTTATATTTTCCCCTCCTCTGCTACAGACATTATGTGGTGAGAAAGTGCCATCTGGCAATATCTTTCAGTCATTTTTTTATATTTTTATAGCAATAGGAGTTCTGATTTACAGGGAATGGACTGTTTTGAGTCCTGAGAGATGGAAGCTTAGAAATACATAGGCTGAGTTCCAAATGGTTCCCTATTCCTTTTAGGCCCTGGTCTAAAGTAGTGCACTATATAGGGAATAGGGCTCCGTTGGGGATGCAGATCTATGTGTGTCAGTCTCGGTGCAAAACATGACACTCGAATCTGGCTCATGGCGTTTTTATGAGTCCGGAGCTGCGTAAAGGATTTAAGGAGATTTATTGTCTTATTATGATCTAGCCGTTATTTCTGAAAGATACACTAGGTAGGAACAAGTCAAAAGGTCAGTGATGGGTTACATACACCTCATTTTTTGTTGTTGAGGGGGCACTGACATCTTGTGTGTATTTGTGTCTCTGTGTGTATGTGTGTGTGTGTGTGTGTGTCGGTGTGTGTGTGTGTGTGTGTTTCACAAGATTTCAGGAATTGTATTGTTTTATTATGGTCCAGTATGTACGACGTAATATCACTCATTAGTAGACGTAATATCACTGATGCTTAGGAGCCAATTCAACAACATTCAGTGGTGGGGTTCTACTTTCAGGGGAACTGATATGCTCTTAAAGAAACTGAGAGGACCTGCATGATGCTGTGATGGGTTCAACCATTACAGACCTGCATGATGCTGTGATGGGTTCAACCGTTACAGACCTGCATGATGCTGTGATGGGGTCAACCATTACAGACCTGCATGATGCTGTGATGGGTTCAACCATTACAGACCTGCATGATGCTGTGATGGGTTCAACCGTTACAGACCTGCATGATGCTGTGATGGGTTCAACCATGACAGACCTGCATGATGCTGTGATGGGTTCAACCGTTACAGACCTGCATGATGCTGTGATGGGTTCAACCATTACAGACCTGCATGATGCTGTGATGGGTTCAACCGTTACAGACCTGCATGATGCTGTGATGGGTTCAACCATTACAGACCTGCATGATGCTGTGATGGGTTCAACCATTACAGACCTGCATGATGCTGTGATGGGTTCAACCATTACAGACCTGCATGATGCTGTGATGGGTTCAACCGTTACAGACCTTCATGATGCTGTGATGGGTTCAACCGTTACAGACCTGCATGATGCTGTGATGGGTTCAACCATGACATACCTGCATGATGCTGTGATGGGTTCAACCATTACAGACCTGCATGATGCTGTGATGGGTTCAACCATGACATACCTGCATGATGCTGTGATGGGTTCAACCATTACAGAACTGCATGATGCTGTGATGGGTTCAACCATTACAGACCTGCATGATGCTGTGATGGGTTCAACCGTTACAGACCTGCATGATGCTGTGATAGGTTCAACCATGACATACCTGCATGATGCTGTGATGGGTTCAACCATTACATACCTGCATGATGCTGTGATGGGTTCAACTATGACAGACCTGCATGATGATGTGATGGGTTCAACCATTACAGACCTGCATGATGCTGTGATGGGTTCAACCATTACAGACCTGCATGATGCTGTGATGGGTTCAACCGTTACAGACCTGCATGATGCTGTGATGGGTTCAACCATTACAGACCTGCATGATGCTGTGACGGGTTCAACCATTACAGACCTGCATGATGCTGTGATGGGTTCAACCATGACAGACCTGCATGATGCTGTGATGGGTTCAACCATGACAGACCTGCATGATGCTGTGATGGGTTCAACCATGACAGACCTGCATGATGCTGTGATGGGTTCAACCATGACAGACCTGCATGATGCTGTGATGGGTTCAACCATTACAGACCTGCATGATGCTGTGATGGGTTCAACCATGACAGACCTGCATGATGCTGTGATGGGTTCAACCATTACAGACCTGCATGATGCTGTGATGGGTTCAACCGTTACAGACCTGCATGATGCTGTGATGGGTTCAACCATTACAGACCTGCATGATGCTGTGATGGGTTCAACCATTACAGACCTGCATGATGCTGTGATGGGGTCAACCATTACAGACCTGCATGATGCTGTGATGGGTTCAACCATTACAGACCTGCATGATGCTGTGATGGGGTCAACCATTACAGACCTGCATGATGCTGTGATGGGTTCAACCATGACAGACCTGCATGATGCTGTGATGGGTTCAACCATGACAGACCTGTATGATGCTGTGGTGGGTTCAACCATGACAGACCTGCATGATGCTGTGATGGGTTCAACCATTACAGACCTGCATGATGCTGTGATGGGTTCAACCATTACAGACCTGCATGATGCTGTGATGGGTTCAACCATGACAGACCTGCATGATGCTGTGATGGGTTCAACCATGACAGACCTGCATGATGCTGTGATGGGTTCAACCATTACAGACCTGCATGATGCTGTGATGGGTTCAACCATGACAGACCTGTATGATGCTGTGGTGGGTTCAACCATGACAGACCTGCATGATGCTGTGATGGGTTCAACCATTACAGACCTGCATGATACTGTGATGGGTTCAACCATTACAGACCTGCATGATGCTGTGATGGGTTCAACCATGAGAGACCTGCATGATGCTGTGATGGGTTCAACCATGACAGACCTGCATGATGCTGTGATGGGTTCAACCATTACAGACCTGCATGATGCTGTGATGGGTTCAACCATGACAGACCTGCATGATGCTGTGATGGGTTCACCCATTACAGACCTGCATGCCCAGGTAAAGGCTATTTTCTTATCGACATAATCAATTGGACATTTAGTTAATGAAGCCAAGTGAACATCTGGACCCCAGTAGGTTCTTCCAAGGTCTGTAAGGGTTGTGTGCGTGTGTGTGCGTGTGCGTGCGTGCGTGCGTGCGAAGGGGGCAGCTGGACAGGTGTGTCCCCAGGTCTACTGAGGAACTGTTATATCCTCCAGGACAACTCCTTCCTACTCTCTGGCATGCTGGGACATGAAGTCTCCAGGCTGTCCTTAGCCATCTGTCCCAATGTCACTTTAACTAAACTAGTGATAGCACTGAAGGCAAGAGGACATTTTTCCTACAAATTCAGTTTATTTAAAAAAAAAAGTCTTTATCGAATATTTTTCACAGTTGTGTTTTTTCATCAGTACCTTCATGTACGTGTAAAATATTACTTTTAGATGGTTGTGTATTTAATTTTTTGTTTAACTGGTGTCACGCCCTGACCGTAGAGAGCTTTTTATGTCTCTATTTTGGTTTGGTCAGGGTGTGATTTGGGTGGGCATTCTATGTTCATTTTCTATGTTTTGTATTTCTTTGTTGTTTGGCCGGGTGTGGTTCTCAATCAGAGGCAGCTGTCTATCGTTGTCTCTGAGAATCATACTTAGGCAGCTTTTTCCCACCTGTGTTTTGTGGGTAGTTGTTTTCTGTTTAGTGTTTTGCACCTGACAGGACTTGTTTCGGTTATTCACTTTGTTATTTTTGTTTAGTGTTCAGTTTAAATAAAAAGTCGAGAACACTTACCACGCTGCGCTTTGGTCCGATTCCTCTTCATCCGACGACGACACCCATTACAACTGGAATGTGTCCTGTGTGGTTGTCTGTGTGGTTGACTGTGTGGTTGTCTGTGTGTTTGTCTGTGTGTTTGTCTGTGTGTTTGTCTGTGTGGTTGTCTGTGTGTTTGTCTGTGTGTTTGTCTGTGTGGTTGACTGTGTGGTTGTCTGTGTGTTTGTCTGTGTGGTTGTCTGTGTGTTTGTCTGTGTGGTTGTCTGTGTGGTTGTCTGTGTGGTTGACTGTGTGGTTGACTGTGTGGTTGTCTGTGTGTTTGTCTGTGTGGTTGTCTGTGTGGTTGTCTGTGTGTTTGTCTGTGTGTTTGTCTGTGTGGTTGTCTGTGTGTTTGTCTGTGTGTTTGTCTGTGTGGTTGACTGTGTGGTTGTCTGTGTGTTTGTCTGTGTGGTTGTCTGTGTGGTTGACTGTGTGGTTGTCTGTGTGTTTGTCTGTGTGGTTGTCTGTGTGTTTGTCTGTGTGGTTGTCTGTGTGGTTGTCTGTGTGGTTGACTGTGTGGTTGACTGTGTGGTTGTCTGTGTGGTTGACTGTGTGGTTGTCTGTGTGGTTGTCTGTGTGGTTGTCTGTGTGGTTGACTGTGTGGTTGTCTGTGTGGTTGACTGTGTGGTTGTCTGTGTGGTTGTCTGTGTGGTTGTCTGTGTGGTTGTCTGTGTGGTTGTCTGTGTGGTTGACTGTGTGGTTGTCTGTGTGGTTGACTGTGTAGTTGTCTGTGTGGTTGTCTGTGTGGTTGTCTGTGTGGTTGACTGTGTGGTTGACTGTGTGGTTGTCTGTGTGGTTGACTGTGTATTTGACTGTGTGGTTGTCTGTGTGGTTGTCTGTGTGGTTGACTGTGTGGTTGACTGTGTATTTGACTGTGTGGTTGTCTGTGTGGTTGACTGTGTGGTTGACTGTGTGGTTGACTGTGTGGTTGACTGTGATATGTGGTTGTCTCATCTAGCCATCTTAAGATGAATGCCAGCGGTGTAAAGTACTTAAGTAAATATACTTTAAAGTACTACTTAAGTTGTTTTTTTTGTGCATCTGCGCTTTACTATTGTCACGAATGCGCTGAGAGTCAGGAAGCAAGTTCAGGGAGTGTTTTAATAAGTAAACAAAACATAAAACACAAACAACGCACCGACATGAAAACAGAGTCAATAACACCTAAGGAAAGCACCAAGGGGAGGGACAGATATAGGGAAGATAATCAAGGAGGTGATGGAGTCCAGGTGAGTGTCATGAGGCGCTGGTGTGCGTGACGATGGTGACAGGTGTGCGAGACGATGGTGACAGGTGTGTGGGATAATCAGCAGCCTGATGACCTAGAGGCCGGAGAGGGAGTATACGTGACAACTATTTGTATTTTTGACTACTTTAACTTTTCCTGAAGAAAATAATGTACTTTTTACTCCATACATTTTCCATGACACCCAAAACTACTTGATACCTTTTGAATTCTTAGCAGGACAGGAAAATGTTCCAATTCACACACTGAAAGAGAACATCCCTGGTCATCCCCTGCCTCTGATCTGGTGTACTCAATAAACACAAATGAGTCATTTGTAATTCATTTTGTCTGAGTATTGGAGTGTGCCCCTGGCTATCCGTAACAAATGTAATAAAAATGGTGCTGTCTGGTTTTCTCAATATAAGTGATTTGAAGTGATTTATACTTTTACTTTTGATATTTAAATTTATTTTAGCAATTACCTTTTACTTTTGATACTATTTTAGACTTTTAACTCAAGTAGTATTTTACTGGGTGACTTTCACTTTTACTTGAGTCATTTTCTATTAAAGGTATCTTTACTTTTACCCAAGTATGACAGTTGGGTACTTTTTCCACCACTGATGAATGCACTTACTAATGTACACGTTTATATCTCATAACACTGCATTGAATTATACAAAAAATATAAAACAAATATTGATTTCACAAATGTATTATTTGTACATTTCTTTATTAAAAAATATATAGTTATTTGTTACATTAGACTGTGTAAAACCTAGCAATACTACTTATATCTCTGAGAGTGAGGAAGATTTATAGCATTTTGCAAAAAAATTAAATAATTTTGTCTCTCTGAAATGAAACCATCAAGTGATAGAGTTTTAAACAAATACATGTCTGTTATTGAAATATCCAATCACAAGATTAGCTAGTGAAAAAATACATACATCTTTTTCATAATTTCTTGATTAAACAATAAAAGCTAATTTACCAACATTTCTGAAAAAGGATATATAGCGTTTTGGAATGAAACTCTTCAAATATCAACAAATTCTATGTGGTCTTTTGAGAACATGAGAGCAAGACGCAACTTAAACACAGGCTATTTCAGTAGCCAACCAGACCAGTCTGTGACAACAGTACCACTCAGTAGCCAATCAGACCAGTCTGTGACTACAGTATCACTCAGTGGCCAACCAGACCAGTCTGTGACAACAGTACCACTCAGTAGCCAACCAGACCAGTCTGTGACTATCACTCAGTAGCCAACCAGACCAGTCTGTGACTACCACTCAGTAGCCAACCAGACCAGTCTGTGACTACAGTATCACTCAGTAGCCAACCAGACCAGTCTGTGACTACAGTATCACTCAGTAGCCAACCAGACCAGTCTGTGACTACAGTATCACTCAGTAGCCAACCAGACCAGTCTGTGACTACCACTCAGTAGCCAACCAGACCAGTCTGTGACTATCACTCAGTAGCCAACCAGACCAGTCTGTGACTATCACTCAGTAGCCAACCAGACCAGTCTGTGACTACCACTCAGTAGCCAACCAGACCAGTCTGTGACTATCACTCAGTAGCCAACCAGACCAGTCTGTGACTACCACTCAGTAGCCAACCAGACCAGTCTGTGACTACAGTACCACTCAGTAGCCATCCAGACCCGTCTGTGACAACAGTACCACTCAGTAGCCAACCAGACCAGTCTGTGACTACAGTACCACTCAGTAGCCCAACCAGACCAGTCTGTGACTACAGTACCACTCAGTAGCCCAACCAGACCAGTCTGTGACTACAGTACCACTCAGTAGCCAACCAGACCAGTGTGTGACAACAGTACCACTCAGTAGCCCAACCAGACCAGTCTGTGACTACAGTACCACTCAGTAGCCAACCAGACCAGTGTGTGACAACAGTACCACTCAGTAGCCAACCAGACCAGTCTGTGACTACAGTACCACTCAGTAGCCAACCAGACCAGTGTGTGACTACCACTCAGTAGCCCAACCAGACCAGTGTGTGACTACCACTCAGTAGCCAACCAGACCAGTCTGTGACTACCACTCAGTAGCCAACCAGACCAGTGTGTGACTACCACTCAGTAGCCAACCAGACCAGTGTGTGACTACCACTCAGTAGCCCAACCAGACCAGTGTGTGACTACCACTCAGTAGCCAACCAGACCAGTCTGTGACTACCACTCAGTAGCCAACCAGACCAGTGTGTGACTACCACTCAGTAGCCAACCAGACCAGTGTGTGACTACCACTCAGTAGCCAACCAGACCAGTCTGTGACTACCACTCAGTAGCCAACCAGACCAGTCTGTGACTACCACTCAGTAGCCAACCAGACCAGTGTGTGACTACCACTCAGTAGCCAACCAGACCAGTCTGTGACTACCACTCAGTAGCCAACCAGACCAGTGTGTGACTACCACTCAGTAGCCAACCAGACCAGTCTGTGACTACCACTCAGTAGCCAACCAGACCAGTCTGTGACTATCACTCAGTAGCCAACCAGACCAGTCTGTGACAACAGTACCACTCAGTAGCCATCCAGACCCGTCTGTGACTACAGTATCACTCAGTAGCCATCCAGACCCGTCTGTGACTACAGTATCACTCAGTAGCCATCCAGACCCGTCTGTGACTACAGTACCACTAAGTATCCCAATCAGACCAGTATGTGACTACCACTCAGTAGCCATCCAGACCAGTCTGTGACTATCACTCAGTAGCCAACCAGACCAGTCTGTGACTATCACTCAGTAGCCAACCAGACCAGTCTGTGACTACAGTACATCTCAGTAGCCATCCAGACCAGTCTGTGACTACAGTACCACTCAGTAGCCATCCAGACCAGTCTGTGACTACAGTACATCTCAGTAGCCAATCAGACCAGTATGTGACTACCACTCAGTAGCCAACCAGACCAGTGTGTGACTACAGTACCACTCAGTAGCCAATCAGACCAGTCTGTGACTATCACTCAGTAGCCAACCAGACCAGTCTGTGACTACCACTCAGTAGCCATCCAGACCAGTGTTGATATCACAAGCATGAAAGCATGAGCAGCCAAACCCTACCCTCACACCAATGTGTTATTGGTACCTATTCAAACCAATCCCAGCACTTCTACCTTTGCCCTAAATAAAGGTTCCCTCTTTGCTTGACCAGCCAGACCCTCTCTCTCTCCTTCACCACCCCTATGGCTCTGAGCCACAGCAAGCAGCTCAGCTCTGCCACAGGAGTGGTGATGTGTAAACACTGATGGCTTGAAAAGTGGACCTATCCAAAGAGCAAACACCACTGGAATACACTCTGCGGTTGCTGTCACACCTGCCTTTCAGCATAGAGAAACGTTGATCGTGTAAATGTACATCTATTTGCGGTTAGCTTTGAGCCGTGATGGTGGGTACTGTGCCAGTTGCAGGCTGATCAACCTGAAACTCATACGAACTACTTTCCTTATTGGGTCTCTCTGATTAACCCCATTGAGGCTCTAAAGCACTTCTAACATTGTGTGCCAAAGGGGACTGGAAATGTCACAGGCCTAATATAGCTCACTCAGTGAATGATGACAGAGCTAATTCATTATCATTCATTCATGACTAGCCCTGTTTCTACTCTTCCATCTATTGTGCTGCCTCCCTCCACACACACACACACACACACACACACACACACACACACACACACACACACACACACACACACACACACACACACACACACACACACACACACACACACACACACACACACACACACACACACTACATGTATCGCTCATTAGTAGCTTCAGATCAGCCTAGTTGATATATGTCTGCTCCTATCATCAGCAATGTTAGTACTCTACTGACTAGAGGGACCACAGGCATCACAGACTAGCTGTACTGACTAGAGGGAACACAGGCATCATAGACTAGCTGTACTGACTAGAGGGACCACAGGCATCATAGACTAGTTGTACTGACTAGAGGGAACACAGGCATCATAGACTAGCTGTACTGACTAGAGGGAACACAGGCATCATAGACTAGCTGTACTGACTAGAGGGACCACAGGCATCACAGACTAGCTGTACTGACTAGAGGGACCACAGGCATCATAGACTAGCTGTACTGACTAGAGGGACCACAGGCATCATAGACTAGCTGTAAACTCTAGCAGCATCACTCTTGCCTGATATGGTCTAAGAGGAGTGCCTATCGTTGACATGCTGTTTTTTTATGTGTGTGTGTGTTTGTTGTTGTTGATTGTAATTAAGGCATGATGTTGTAGAGCAATGAGGTCAATCCCATGGCTTTCTAATCAAACCAACCCAAGAGGATCTGGCAGCCAGATAGCTACTAATTAATCTGAGTACCACACTCCCCGTATTAGGATTATAGCTAACAGAGCAACAAGCTCTCACAGTCTCACTGCAGAATCCAACGTTTGTCCATAAACGTACAGTCTTGAAGGTTACGTTTAGGCATATATTCCCGAATGGTTAAGTTAAGGGTTAACACAGTTCTTATTCAGTGCAGCTGATAAAAGTCTCCTGACCCGGTGATAAGGCCACAGGAAGTGGACTATAAGCTTTGTTTACAAATCGTTTCTACTGTGGGAAACAGCATTCACCATAATAACACGAGTGTATGCTAAAGTAGCCTAACACAATACTCCTACACACTAAGAAAACAGGGTTCCTTAAGGGTTCTTTGGGAAGGTGCTGGTTCTATAGTGGAACCAAGATGACTCGAATAACCCATTGAGCCCTTCAATGGTTCTTTGCAGTTCAGAAAAGGGTTCTTTCCTCTTTTACCTATTAATATGGTAGGTAGGGTTTTTCTTGATCGCTAAGACACGTTGAATGAAACTGGGGTCCACTTGGATCTCCAGCAAATCCATAATCACATCTCAAAATCTATAATCACATCTCAAAATCAATAATCACATCTCAAAATCAATAATCACATCTCAAAATCTATAATCACATCTCAAAATCTATAATCACATCTCAAAATCTATAATCACATCTCAAATCCATAATCACATCTCAAAATCTATAATCACATCTCAAATCTATAATCACATCTCAAATCCATAATCACATCTCAAAATCAATAATCACATCTCAAAATCTATAATCACATCTCAAAATCAATAATCACATCTCAAAATCTATAATCACATCTCAAAATCTATAATCACATCTCAAATCCATAATCACATCTCAAAATCTATAATCACATCTCAAATCCATAATCACATCTCAAAATCAATAATCACATCTCAAAATCTATAATCACATCTCAAATCCATAATCACATCTCAAAATCTATAATCACATCTCAAAATCAATAATCACATCTCAAAATCTATAATCACATCTCAAAATCAATAATCACATCTCAAAATCTATAATCACATCTCAAAATCTATAATCACATCTCAAAATCTATAATCACATCTCAAATCCATAATCACATCTCAAAATCTATAATCACATCTCAAATCTATAATCACATCTCAAAATCAATAATCACATCTCAAAATCTATAATCACATCTCAAAATCTATAATCACATCTCAAAATCCATAATCACATCTCAAAATCTATAATCACATCTCAAAATCTATAATCACATCTCAAAATCCATAATCACATCTCAAAATCTATAATCACATCTCAAAATCTATAATCACATCTCAAATCCATAATCACATCTCAAAATCAATAATCACATCTCAAAATCAATAATCACATCTCAAATTCAATAATCACATCTCAAAATCTATAATCACATCTCAAATCCATAATCACATCTCAAAATCTATAATCACATCTCAAATCCATAATCACATCTCAAAATCAATAATCACATCTCAAAATCTATAATCACATCTCAAATCCATAATCACATCTCAAATCCATAATCACATCTCAAATCTATAATCACATCTCAAAATCTATAATCACATCTCAAATCCATAATCACATCTCAAAATCTATAATCACTTCTCAAATCTATAATCACATCTCAAAATCAATAATCACATCTCAAATCTATAATCACATCTCAAAATCTATAATCACATCTCAAAATCTATAATCACATCTCAAAATCATTAATCACATCTCAAAATCTATAATCACATCTCAAATCCATAATCACATCTCAAAATCAATAATCACATCTCAAAATCAATAATCACATCTCAGAATCTAAATGTTATTTGTCACATGCTTCGTACACAACAGATGTAGATTAACAGTGAAATGCTTACTTAGGGACCCTTCCCAACAATACAGAGAGAAAAAATAGAATGAATAGAAAAAGAATAACACGAATAATAAATACACAATGAGTAACGATCACTTGGGATGGTGTATTGCTGCAGAATGCTCTGATAGCCATGCTGGGTAAGTGTGCCTTGAAATCTAAATAAATCATTGACAGTGTCACCAGCAAAGCACCCCCATACCATCACACCTCCTCCTCCATGCTTCACAGTGGGAACCACACATGCGGAAATCATCCATTCAACTACTCTGCGTCTCACAAAGACACGGCGATTGGAACCAAAAATCGCACATTTGGACTCATCAGACCAAAGGACAGATTTCCACCGGTCTAATATCCATTGCTCATGTTTCTTGCCCCAAGCAAGTCTCTTCTTCTTATTGGTGTCCTTTAGTAGTGGTTTCTTTGCAGCAATTCGACCATGAAGGCCTGCTTCACGCAGTCTTCTCTGAACAGTTGATGTTGAGATGTGTCTGTTACTTCCACAAATTCACCTTTAACAAGGCACACCTGTTAATTGAAATTCATTCCAGGTGACTACCTCATGAAGCTGGTTGAGGGATGCCAAGAGTGTGCAAAGCCGTCATCAAGGCAAAGGGTGGCTAGTTTGAAGAATCTCAAATATAAAATATTTAACACTTTTTTGGTTACAACCTGATTCCATATGTGTTATTTCATAGTTTTGATGTCTACACCATTATTCTACAATGTACAAAATAGTAAAAATTAAGAAAAACCCTTGAAAGAGTAGGTGTGTCTAAACTTTTGACTGGTACTGCATATATTTAATCAGTTTTGGAATGAGACTCGAAATTGAGCTCAGGTGCATCCTGTTTCCATTGATCATCCTTGAGATGTTTCTACAACTTGTCCACCTGTGGTAAATTCAATTGATTGGACATGATTGGACATGATCTGGAAAGGCACACAGCTGTCTATATAAGGTCCCATAGTTGACATTGCATGTCAGAGAAAAAAAACAAGCCATGAGATTGAAGGAATTGTCCATAAAGCTCCGAGACAGGATTGTGTCGAGGCACAGATCTGGGGAAGGTTACCAAAACATGTATGCAGCATTGAAGGTCCCCAAGAACACAGTGGCCTCCATCATTCTTAAATGGAAGAAGTTTGGAACCACCAAGAGTCTTCCTAGAGCTGGCCGCCCAGCCAAACTGAGCAATCGGGGGCCTTGGTCAGGGAGGTGACCAAAAACCTAATGGTCACTCTGACAGAGTTCCAGAGTTCCTCTGTGGAGATGGGAGAACCTTCCAGAAGGACAACCATCTTCGCAGCACTCCATCTTAGGGACCTTAAGAAATGGTTCTTTATAGCATCATACAGGTTCCATTTTGGAACCTTATGAACATGGTTCTTTATAGAAACTTACAAAAAGGTCTTATATAGCACCGGAGGGGGATCTGTTATGGTTACAAGCCAAATAACCCTTACTTGGCACTATATAGAATACTTTTTTTGTGTATAGCTAACTGTAGCCGTGCACAGTATTCTTAGCTAAATTAGTACAGCTATGTCACGTTCGTCATAATGATGAGACCAAGGCGCAGCGGGAGTAGAGTTCCACATCATTTTAGAGTTCCACATAACTCACCTAACAAAACAACCAAACGAAACGTGAAGCTACTGATGTGCACTAAGGCAACTATACATAGACAACGATAAACAGCTGTCTCTGATTGGGAACCATATCAGGCCAACATAGACATACAAAAACTAGAGTACCCACCCTAGTGACACCCTGACCTAACCAAAATATATAGAAAAACAGAGATATCTAAGGTCAGGGCGTGACAAGCTAGCCAACGGTAGACATGCACAATGTTCCTAGCTAAATCAGTACAGTTAGCTAACTGTAGCCATGCACAGTGTTCCTTGCTAAAACAGTACAGCTTGCTAACTGTAGCCATGCACAGTGTTCCTTGCTAAAACAGTACAGCTTGCTAACTGTAGCCATACACAGTGTTCCTAGCTAAAACAGTACAGTTATCTAACTGTAGCCATGCACAGTGTTGCTAGCTAAAACAGTACAGTAAGCTAACTGTAGCCATGCACAGTGTTCCTTGCTAAAACAGTACAGCTTGCTAACTGTAGCCATGCACAGTGTTCCTAGCTAAAACAGTACAGCTTGCTAACTGTAGCCATGCACAGTGTTCCTAGCTAAAACAGTACAGTTATCTAACTGTAGCCATGCACAGTGTTGCTAGCTAAAACAGTACAGCTTGCTAACTGTAGCCATGCACAGTGTTCCTAGCTAAAACAGTACAGTTAGCTAACTGTAGCCATGCACAGTGTTCCTAGCTAAAACAGTACAGCTTGCTAACTGTAGCCATGCACAGTGTTCCTAGCTAAAACAGTACAGTTATCTAACTGTAGCCATACACAGTGTTCCTAGCTAAAACAGTACAGTTTGCTAACTGTAGCCATACACAGTGTTCCTAGCTAAAACAGTACAGTTAGCTAACTGTAGACATGCACAGTGTTCCTAGCTAAAACAGTACAGTAAGCTAACTGTAGCCATGCACAGTGTTCCTAGCTAAAACAGTACAGTTAGCTAACTGTAGCCATGCACAGTGTTGCTAGCTAAAACAGTACAGTAAGCTAACTGTAGCCATGCACAGTGTTCCTAGCTAAAACAGTACAGTTAGCTAACTGTAGCCATGCACAATGTTCCTAGCTAAATCAGTACAGTTAGCTAACTGTAGCCATGCACAGTGTTCCTAGCTAAAACAGTACAGTTAGCTAACTGTAGCCATGCACAGTGTTCCTAGCTAAAACAGTACAGCTAGCTAACTGTAGCCATGCACAGTGTTCCTAGCTAAATCAGTACAGTTATCTAACTGTAGCCATACACAGTGTTCCTAGCTAAAACAGTACAGTTAGCTAACTGTAGCCATGCACAGTGTTCCTAGCTAAAACAGTACAGTTAGCTAACTGTAGCCATGCACAGTGTTCCTAGCTAAAACAGTACAGTTAGCTAACTGTAGCCATGCACAGTGTTCCTAGCTAAAACAGTACAGCTTGCTAACTGTAGCCATGCACAGTGTTCCTAGCTAAAACAGTACAGCTTGCTAACTGTAGCCATGCACAGTGTTCCTAGCTAAAACAGTACAGGTATCTAACTGTAGCCATGCACAGTGTTCCTAGCTAAAACAGTACAGTTAGCTAACTGTAGCCATGCACAGTGTTCCTAGCTAAAACAGTACAGCTAGCTAACTGTAGCCATGCACAGTGTTCCTAGCTAAAACAGTACAGCTTGCTAACTGTAGCCATGCACAGTGTTCCTAGCTAAAACAGTACAGCTTGCTAACTGTAGCCATGCACAGTGTTCCTAGCTAAATCAGTACAGTTAGCTAACTGTAGCCATGCACAGTGTTCCTAGCTAAAACAGTACAGTTAGCTAACTGTAGCCATGCACAGTGTTCCTAGCTAAAACAGTACAGCTTGCTAACTGTAGCCATGCACAGTGTTCCTAGCTAAAACAGTACAGTTAGCTAACTGTAGCCATGCACAGTGTTCCTAGCTAAAACAGTACAGTTAGCTAACTGTAGCCATGCACAGTGTTCCTAGCTAAAACAGTACAGCTTGCTAACTGTAGCCATGCACAGTGTTCCTAGCTAAAACAGTACAGTTAGCTAACTGTAGCCATGCACAGTGTTCCTAGCTAAATCAGTACATTTAGCTAACTGTAGCCATGCACAGTGTTCCTAGCTAAATCAGTACAGCTTGCTAACTGTAGCCATGCACAGTGTTCCTAGCTAAAACAGTACAGTTAGCTAACTGTAGCCATGCACAGTGTTCCTAGCTAAAACAGTACAGCTTGCTAACTGTAGCCATGCACAGTGTTCCTAGCTAAAACAGTACCGTTAGCTAACTGTAGCCATGCACAGTGTTCCTAGCTAAAACAGTACAGTTAGCTAACTGTAGCCATGCACAGTGTTCCTAGCTAAATCAGTACAGTTAGCTAACTGTAGCCATGCACAGTGTTCCTAGCTAAAACAGTACAGTTATCTAACTGTAGCCATACACAGTGTTCCTAGCTAAAACAGTACAGCTTGCTAACTGTAGCCATGCACAGTGTTCCTAGCTAAAACAGTACAGTTAGCTAACTGTAGCCATGCACAGTGTTCCTAGCTAAAACAGTACAGTTAGCTAACTGTAGCCATGCACAGTGTTCCTAGCTAAAACAGTACAGTAAGCTAACTGTAGCCATGCACAGTGTTCCTAGCTAAAACAGTACAGCTTTCTAACTGTAGCCATGCACAGTGTTCCTAGCTAAAACAGTACAGTTAGCTAACTGTAGCCATGCACAGTGTTCCTAGCTAAATCAGTACAGTTAGCTAACTGTAGCCATGCACAGTGTTCCTAGCTAAATCAGTACAGTTAGCTAACTGTAGCCATGCACAGTGTTCCTAGCTAAAACAGTACAGTTAGCTAACTGTAGCCATGCACAGTGTTCCTAGCTAAATCAGTACAGTTAGCTAACTGTAGCCATGCACAGTGTTCCTAGCTAAATCAGTACAGTTAGCTAACTGTAGCCATGCACAGTGTTCCTAGCTAAATCAGTACAGCTTGCTAACTGTAGCCATGCACAGTGTTCCTAGCTAAAACAGTACAGCTTGCTAACTGTAGCCATGCACAGTGTTCCTAGCTAAAACAGTACAGTAAGCTAACTGTAGCCATGCACAGTGTTCCTAGCTAAAACAGTACAGCTTGCTAACTGTAGCCATGCACAGTGTTCCTAGCTAAAACAGTACAGTTAGCTAACTGTAGCCATGCACAGTGTTCCTAGCTAAAACAGTACAGCTTGCTAACTGTAGCCATGCACAGTGTTCCTAGCTAAAACAGTACAGCTTGCTAACTGTAGCCATGCACAGTGTTCCTAGCTAAAACAGTACAGTAAGCTAACTGTAGCCATGCACAGTGTTCCTAGCTAAAACAGTACAGCTAGCTAACTGTAGCCATGCACAGTGTTCCTAGCTAAAACAGTACAGTTAGCTAACTGTAGCCATGCACAGTGTTCCTAGCTAAAACAGTACAGCTAGCTAACTGTAGCCATGCACAGTGTTCCTAGCTAAAACAGTACAGTTAGCTAACTGTAGCCATGCACAGTGTTCCTAGCTAAAACAGTACAGTTAGCTAACTGTAGCCATGCACAGTGTTCCTTGCTTTGGAGCACAGTGTTGCTTTGGAGCTCTGCCGTGCACACTTTGGAACTTTGGAAAGCTTAGAAGAAGCAGGGTTTATGTTTGTTCTGTTCGTTCAGTGGTGGTAGTGCATCTGATTTCTGTGTGTGCTTGTGTGTTTTGTGGAGCAGATAGACAGTGGACAGCTCGTGATTAGTGACAGTGGTGCTGAGCTGGGTGACAGGCTGGCTGGGTGACTCCTAGGGAAGTGGAAAATGGCTTTACGAGGCCTGTGGGAGGACACACACACACACACACACACACACACACACACACACACACACACACACACACACACACACACACACACA
This sequence comes from Salvelinus alpinus, assembly GCF_045679555.1. NCBI lineage: Eukaryota > Metazoa > Chordata > Actinopteri > Salmoniformes > Salmonidae > Salvelinus > Salvelinus alpinus. The sequence goes on from NC_092094.1 coordinate 8,664,023, forward strand.
CACACACACACACACACACACACACACACACACACTGCAATGTTCATTAGAGTACATAAAGTCGAAAGGCTCCACCGGGCCATTAGGCTGTGAAAGGAACCAAAGTAAACTTAAACCTGACTGTAAAATTGAATTAGAAAGCCCGGTGCTTAATGGAAAGTTAAAAAAATAAAAATAAACAAACCCTCCAGCATTTACTGATTCCCTCCATTTCTCTTCCTCCTGTTTTTTCCTTTCATTATTTATATTTAACCTAGTTGAACAACAGCAGGTGAGGAGAATAAGGATTGTCACAAGATAACATACCGTAATCTATAATAGAGAATGAATGATCGTGATTGTGGTTGTTGAGGTTGTTTTAGCACCCTTAAATTGAGAAGTAAAAAATCAATGGTTGTATGTCACTCTGGATAAAAGTGTCTGCTTTATGACTAACGTGTTCATGTACAGAATTGTAATTTCTCTCTCCCTCTGTTTTCCCTACAGATGCCAGAATGGGACAACAAGAGAAGCTCAAGAGGATCTCAGGTTAGTGTTTATAACCCCTTAATAACACATAGAGATATACTGGCTCGTCAGGTTAGTGTTTATAACACATAGAGTTATACTGGCTCGTCAGGTTAGTGTTTATAACACAGAGTTATACTGGCTCGTCAGGTTAGTGTTTATAACACATAGAGTTATACTGGCTCGTCAGGTTAGTGTTTATAACACATAGAGATATACTGGCTCGTCAAGTTAGTGTTTATAACACATAGAGATATACTGGCTCGTCAGGTTAGTGTTTATAACACAGAGTTATACTGGCTCGTCAGGTTAGTGTTTATAACACATAGAGTTATACTGGCTCGTCAGGTTAGTGTTTATAACACATAGAGATATACTGGCTCGTCAGGTTAGTGTTTATAACACATAGAGATATACTGGCTCGTCAGGTTAGTGTTTATAACACATAGAGATATACTGGCTCGTCAGGTTAGTGTTTATAACACAGAGTTATACTGGCTCGTCAGGTTAGTGTTTATAACACATAGAGATATACTGGCTCGTCAGGTTAGTGTTTATAACACATAGAGATATACTGGCTCGTCAGGTTAGTGTTTATAACACATAGAGATATACTGGCTCGTCAGGTTAGTGTTTATAACACATAGAGATATACTGGCTCGTCAGGTTAGTGTTTATAACACAGAGTTATACTGGCTCGTCAGGTTAGTGTTTATAACACATAGAGATATACTGGCTCGTCAGGTTAGTGTTTATAACACATAGAGATATACTGGCTCGTCAGGTTAGTGTTTTTAACACAGAGTTATACTGGCTCGTCAGGTTAGTGTTTATAACACATAGAGATATACTGGCTCGTCAGGTTAGTGTTTATAACACATAGAGATATACTGGCTCGTCAGGTTAGTGTTTATAACACATAGAGATATACTGGCTCGTCAGGTTAGTGTTTATAACACATAGAGATATACTGGCTCGTCAGGTTAGTGTTTATAACACATAGAGATATACTGGCTCGTCAGGTTAGTGTTTATAACACATAGAGATATACTGGCTCGTCAGGTTAGTGTTTATAACACATAGAGATATACTGGCTCGTCAGGTTAGTGTTTATAACACATAGAGATATACTGGCTCGTCAGGTTAGTGTTTATAACACATAGAGATATACTGGCTCGTCAGGTTAGTGTTTATAACACAGAGTTATACTGGCTCGTCAGGTTAGTGTTTATAACACATAGAGATATACTGGCTCGTCAGGTTAGTGTTTATAACACATAGAGATATACTGGCTCGTCAGGTTAGTGTTTATAACACATAGAGATATACTGGCTCGTCAGGTTAGTGTTTATAACACATAGAGATATACTGGCTCGTCAGGTTAGTGTTTATAACACATAGAGATATACTGGCTCGTCAGGTTAGTGTTTATAACACATAGAGATATACTGGCTCGTCAGGTTAGTGTTTATAACACATAGAGATATACTGGCTCGTCAGGTTAGTGTTTATAACACATAGAGATATACTGGCTCGTCAGGTTAGTGTTTATAACACATAGAGATATACTGGCTCGTCAGGTTAGTGTTTATAACACTTAGAGATATACTGGCTCGTCAGGTTAGTGTTTATAACACATAGAGATATACTGGCTCGTCAGGTTAGTGTTTATAACACATAGAGATATACTGGCTCGTCAGGTTAGTGTTTATAACACATAGAGTTATACTGGCTCGTCAGGTTAGTGTTTATAACACATAGAGATATACTGGCTCGTCAGGTTAGTGTTTATAACACATAGAGATATACTGGCTCGTCAGGTTAGTGTTTATAACACATAGAGTTATACTGGCTCGTCAGGTTAGTGTTTATAACACATAGAGTTATACTGGCTCGTCAGGTTAGTGTTTATAACACATAGAGTTATACTGGCTCGTCAGGTTAGTGTTTATAACACATAGAGTTATACTGGCTCGTCAGGTTAGTGTTTATAACACAGAGTTATACTGGCTCGTCAGGTTAGTGTTTATAACACATAGAGTTATACTGGCTCGTCAGGTTAGTGTTTATAACACATAGAGATATACTGGCTCGTCAGGTTAGTGTTTATAACACATAGAGATATACTGGCTCGTCAGGTTAGTGTTTATAACACATAGAGATATACTGGCTCGTCAGGTTAGTGTTTATAACACATAGAGTTATACTGGCTCGTCAGGTTAGTGTTTATAACACATAGAGATATACTGGCTCGTCAGGTTAGTGTTTATAACACATAGAGATATACTGGCTCGTCAGGTTAGTGTTTATAACACATATAGTTATACTGGCTCGTCAGGTTAGTGTTTATAACACATAGAGATATACTGGCTCGTCAGGTTAGTGTTTATAACACATAGAGATATACTGGCTCGTCAGGTTAGTGTTTATAACACATAGAGATATACTGGCTCGTCAGGTTAGTGTTTATAACACATAGAGATATACTGGCTCGTCAGGTTAGTGTTTATAACACATAGAGTTATACTGGCTCGTCAGGTTAGTGTTTATAACACATAGAGTTATACTGGCTCGTCAGGTTAGTGTTTATAACACATAGAGTTATACTGGCTCGTCAGGTTAGTGTTTATAACACACAGAGTTATACTGGCTCGTCAGGTTAGTGTTTATAACACATAGAGATATACTGGCTCGTCAGGTTAGTGTTTATAACACATAGAGATATACTGGCTCGTCAGGTTAGTGTTTATAACACATAGAGTTATACTGGCTCGTCAGGTTAGTGTTTATAACACATAGAGATATACTGGCTCGTCAGGTTAGTGTTTATAACACATAGAGTTATACTGGCTCGTCAGGTTAGTGTTTATAACACATAGAGTTATACTGGCTCGTCAGGTTAGTGTTTATAACACATAGAGTTATACTGGCTCGTCAGGTTAGTGTTTATAACACACAGAGTTATACTGGCTCGTCAGGTTAGTGTTTATAACACATAGAGATATACTGGCTCGTCAGGTTAGTGTTTATAACACATAGAGATATACTGGCTCGTCAGGTTAGTGTTTATAACACATAGAGTTATACTGGCTCGTCAGGTTAGTGTTTATAACACATAGAGATATACTGGCTCGTCAGGTTAGTGTTTATAACACATAGAGTTATACTGGCTCGTCAGGTTAGTGTTTATAACACATAGAGTTATACTGGCTCGTCAGGTTAGTGTTTATAACACATAGAGTTATACTGGCTCGTCAGGTTAGTGTTTATAACACATAGAGATATACTGGCTCGTCAGGTTAGTGTTTATAACACAGAGTTATACTGGCTCGTCAGGTTAGTGTTTATAACACATAGAGATATACTGGCTCGTCAGGTTAGTGTTTATAACACATAGAGATATACTGGCTCGTCAGGTTAGTGTTTATAACACATAGAGATATACTGGCTCGTCAGGTTAGTGTTTATAACACATAGAGATATACTGGCTCGTCAGGTTAGTGTTTATAACACAGAGTTATACTGGCTCGTCAGGTTAGTGTTTATAACACATAGAGTTATACTGGCTCGTCAGGTTAGTGTTTATAACACATAGAGATATACTGGCTCGTCAGGTTAGTGTTTATAACACATAGAGATATACTGGCTCGTCAGGTTAGTGTTTATAACACATAGAGATATACTGGCTCGTCAGGTTAGTGTTTATAACACAGAGTTATACTGGCTCGTCAGGTTAGTGTTTATAACACATAGAGATATACTGGCTCGTCAGGTTAGTGTTTATAACACATAGAGATATACTGGCTCGTCAGGTTAGTGTTTATAACACATAGAGATATACTGGCTCGTCAGGTTAGTGTTTATAACACATAGAGATATACTGGCTCGTCAGGTTAGTGTTTATAACACATAGAGATATACTGGCTCGTCAGGTTAGTGTTTATAACACATAGAGATATACTGGCTCGTCAGGTTAGTGTTTATAACACATAGAGATATACTGGCTCGTCAGGTTAGTGTTTATAACACATAGAGATATACTGGCTCGTCAGGTTAGTGTTTATAACACATAGAGATATACTGGCTCGTCAGGTTAGTGTTTATAACACATAGAGATATACTGGCTCGTCAGGTTAGTGTTTATAACACAGAGTTATACTGGCTCGTCAGGTTAGTGTTTATAACACATAGAGATATACTGGCTCGTCAGGTTAGTGTTTATAACACATAGAGATATACTGGCTCGTCAGGTTAGTGTTTATAACACATAGAGATATACTGGCTCGTCAGGTTAGTGTTTATAACACATAGAGATATACTGGCTCGTCAGGTTAGTGTTTATAACACATAGAGATATACTGGCTCGTCAGGTTAGTGTTTATAACACATAGAGATATACTGGCTCGTCAGGTTAGTGTTTATAACACATAGAGATATACTGGCTCGTCAGGTTAGTGTTTATAACACATAGAGATATACTGGCTCGTCAGGTTAGTGTTTATAACACATAGAGATATACTGGCTCGTCAGGTTAGTGTTTATAACACTTAGAGATATACTGGCTCGTCAGGTTAGTGTTTATAACACATAGAGATATACTGGCTCGCCAGGTTAGTGTTTATAACACATAGAGATATACTGGCTCGTCAGGTTAGTGTTTATAACACATAGAGTTATACTGGCTCGTCAGGTTAGTGTTTATAACACATAGAGATATACTGGCTCGTCAGGTTAGTGTTTATAACACATAGAGGTATACTGGCTCGTCAGGTTAGTGTTTATAACACATAGAGTTATACTGGCTCGTCAGGTTAGTGTTTATAACACATAGAGTTATACTGGCTCGTCAGGTTAGTGTTTATAACACATAGAGTTATACTGGCTCGTCAGGTTAGTGTTTATAACACATAGAGTTATACTGGCTCGTCAGGTTAGTGTTTATAACACAGAGTTATACTGGCTCGTCAGGTTAGTGTTTATAACACATAGAGTTATACTGGCTCGTCAGGTTAGTGTTTATAACACATAGAGATATACTGGCTCGTCAGGTTAGTGTTTATAACACATAGAGATATACTGGCTCGTCAGGTTAGTGTTTATAACACATAGAGATATACTGGCTCGTCAGGTTAGTGTTTATAACACATAGAGTTATACTGGCTCGTCAGGTTAGTGTTTATAACACATAGAGATATACTGGCTCGTCAGGTTAGTGTTTATAACACATAGAGATATACTGGCTCGTCAGGTTAGTGTTTATAACACATATAGTTATACTGGCTCGTCAGGTTAGTGTTTATAACACATAGAGATATACTGGCTCGTCAGGTTAGTGTTTATAACACATAGAGATATACTGGCTCGTCAGGTTAGTGTTTATAACACATAGAGATATACTGGCTCGTCAGGTTAGTGTTTATAACACATAGAGTTATACTGGCTCGTCAGGTTAGTGTTTATAACACATAGAGTTATACTGGCTCGTCAGGTTAGTGTTTATAACACATAGAGTTATACTGGCTCGTCAGGTTAGTGTTTATAACACAGAGTTATACTGGCTCGTCAGGTTAGTGTTTATAACACATAGAGTTATACTGGCTCGTCAGGTTAGTGTTTATAACACATAGAGATATACTGGCTCGTCAGGTTAGTGTTTATAACACATAGAGATATACTGGCTCGTCAGGTTAGTGTTTATAACACATAGAGATATACTGGCTCGTCAGGTTAGTGTTTATAACACATAGAGTTATACTGGCTCGTCAGGTTAGTGTTTATAACACATAGAGATATACTGGCTCGTCAGGTTAGTGTTTATAACACATAGAGATATACTGGCTCGTCAGGTTAGTGTTTATAACACATAGAGTTATACTGGCTCGTCAGGTTAGTGTTTATAACACATAGAGATATACTGGCTCGTCAGGTTAGTGTTTATAACACATAGAGATATACTGGCTCGTCAGGTTAGTGTTTATAACACATAGAGATATACTGGCTCGTCAGGTTAGTGTTTATAACACATAGAGTTATACTGGCTCGTCAGGTTAGTGTTTATAACACATAGAGATATACTGGCTCGTCAGGTTAGTGTTTATAACACATAGAGTTATACTGGCTCGTCAGGTTAGTGTTTATAACACATAGAGTTATACTGGCTCGTCAGGTTAGTGTTTATAACACATAGAGTTATACTGGCTCGTCAGGTTAGTGTTTATAACACACAGAGTTATACTGGCTCGTCAGGTTAGTGTTTATAACACATAGAGATATACTGGCTCGTCAGGTTAGTGTTTATAACACATAGAGATATACTGGCTCGTCAGGTTAGTGTTTATAACACATAGAGTTATACTGGCTCGTCAGGTTAGTGTTTATAACACATAGAGATATACTGGCTCGTCAGGTTAGTGTTTATAAAACATAGAGTTATACTGGCTCGTCAGGTTAGTGTTTATAACACATAGAGTTATACTGGCTCGTCAGGTTAGTGTTTATAACACATAGAGTTATACTGGCTCGTCAGGTTAGTGTTTATAACACACAGAGTTATACTGGCTCGTCAGGTTAGTGTTTATAACACATAGAGATATACTGGCTCGTCAGGTTAGTGTTTATAACACATAGAGATATACTGGCTCGTCAGGTTAGTGTTTATAACACATAGAGTTATACTGGCTCGTCAGGTTAGTGTTTATAACACATAGAGATATACTGGCTCGTCAGGTTAGTGTTTATAACACATAGAGTTATACTGGCTCGTCAGGTTAGTGTTTATAACACATAGAGTTATACTGGCTCGTCAGGTTAGTGTTTATAACACGTAGAGTTATACTGGCTCGTCAGGTTAGTGTTTATAACACATAGAGATATACTGGCTCGTCAGGTTAGTGTTTATAACACATAGAGATATACTGGCTCGTCAGGTTAGTGTTTATAACACATAGAGATATACTGGCTCGTCAGGTTAGTGTTTATAACACATAGAGATATACTGGCTCGTCAGGTTAGTGTTTATAACACATAGAGTTATACTGGCTCGTCAGGTTAGTGTTTATAACACATAGAGATATACTGGCTCGTCAGGTTAGTGTTTATAACACATAGAGTTATACTGGCTCGTCAGGTTAGTGTTTATAACACATAGAGTTATACTGGCTCGTCAGGTTAGTGTTTATAACACATAGAGTTATACTGGCTCGTCAGGTTAGTGTTTATAACACATAGAGTTATACTGGCTCGTCAGGTTAGTGTTTATAACACATAGAGATATACTGGCTCGTCAGGTTAGTGTTTATAACACATAGAGTTATACTGGCTCGTCAGGTTAGTGTTTATAACACATAGAGATATACTGGCTCGTCAGGTTAGTGTTTATAACACATAGAGATATACTGGCTCGTCAGGTTAGTGTTTATAACACATAGAGATATACTGGCTCGTCAGGTTAGTGTTTATAACACATAGAGTTATACTGGCTCGTCAGGTTAGTGTTTATAACACATAGAGTTATACTGGCTCGTCAGGTTAGTGTTTATAACACATAGAGATATACTGGCTCGTCAGGTTAGTGTTTATAACACATAGAGATATACTGGCTCGTCAGGTTAGTGTTTATAACACATAGAGATATACTGGCTCGTCAGGTTAGTGTTTATAACACATAGAGATATACTGGCTCGTCAGGTTAGTGTTTATAACACATAGAGATATACTGGCTCGTCAGGTTAGTGTTTATAACACATAGAGTTATACTGGCTCGTCAGGTTAGTGTTTATAACACATAGAGATATACTGGCTCGTCAGGTTAGTGTTTATAACACATAGAGTTATACTGGCTCGTCAGGTTAGTGTTTATAACACATAGAGTTATACTGGCTCGTCAGGTTAGTGTTTATAACACATAGAGTTATACTGGCTCGTCAGGTTAGTGTTTATAACACATAGAGTTATACTGGCTCGTCAGGTTAGTGTTTATAACACATAGAGATATACTGGCTCGTCAGGTTAGTGTTTATAACACATAGAGTTATACTGGCTCGTCAGGTTAGTGTTTATAACACATAGAGATATACTGGCTCGTCAGGTTAGTGGTTATAACACATAGATATATACTGGCTCGTCAGGTTAGTGTTTATAACACATAGAGATATACTGGCTCGTCAGGTTAGTGTTTATAACACATAGAGTTATACTGGCTCGTCAGGTTAGTGTTTATAACACATAGAGTTATACTGGCTCGTCAGGTTAGTGTTTATAACACATAGAGATATACTGGCTCGTCAGGTTAGTGTTTATAACACATAGAGATATACTGGCTCGTCAGGTTAGTGTTTATAACACATAGAGATATACTGGCTCGTCAGGTTAGTGTTTATAACACATAGAGATATACTGGCTCGTCAGGTTAGTGTTTATAACACATAGAGATATACTGGCTCGTCAGGTTAGTGTTTATAACACATAGAGTTATACTGGCTCGTCAGGTTAGTGTTTATAACACATAGAGATATACTGGCTCGTCAGGTTAGTGTTTATAACACATAGAGATATACTGGCTCGTCAGGTTAGTGTTTATAACACATAGAGATATACTGGCTCGTCAGGTTAGTGTTTATAACACATAGAGATATACTGGCTCGTCAGGTTAGTGTTTATAACACATAGAGTTATACTGGCTCGTCAGGTTAGTGTTTATAACACATAGAGTTATACTGGCTCGTCAGGTTAGTGTTTATAACACATAGAGATATACTGGCTCGTCAGGTTAGTGTTTATAACACATAGAGATATACTGGCTCGTCAGGTTAGTGTTTATAACACATAGAGATATACTGGCTCGTCAGGTTAGTGTTTATAACACACAGAGATATACTGGCTCGTCAGGTTAGTGTTTATAACACATAGAGATATACTGGCTCGTCAGGTTAGTGTTTATAACACATAGAGTTATACTGGCTCGTCAGGTTAGTGTTTATAACACATAGAGATATACTGGCTCGTCAGGTTAGTGTTTATAACACATAGAGATATACTGGCTCGTCAGGTTAGTGTTTATAACACATAGAGATATACTGGCTCGTCAGGTTAGTGTTTATAACACACAGAGATATACTGGCTCGTCAGGTTAGTGTTTATAACACATAGAGATATACTGGCTCGTCAGGTTAGTGTTTATAACACATAGAGTTATACTGGCTCGTCAGGTTAGTGTTTATAACACATAGAGTTATACTGGCTCGTCAGGTTAGTGTTTATAACACATAGAGTTATACTGGCTCGTCAGGTTAGTGTTTATAACACATAGAGTTATACTGGCTCGTCAGGTTAGTGTTTATAACACATAGAGATATACTGGCTCGTCAGGTTAGTGTTTATAACACATAGAGTTATACTGGCTCGTCAGGTTAGTGTTTATAACACATAGAGATATACTGGCTCGTCAGGTTAGTGTTTATAACACATAGAGATATACTGGCTCGTCAGGTTAGTGTTTATAACACATAGAGATATACTGGCTCGTCAGGTTAGTGTTTATAACACATAGAGTTATACTGGCTCGTTATGCAAGAAGATAGTGGAAAAACATATATGTACATGTAGCTACGTTTGTCCCGTTTGGTCCCATGGTTCTGTTCTGTTCGTGGCAGGGCTGGCAGGGCTGGCAGGGCTGGCAGGGCTGGCAGGCTGGCAGGGCTGGCAGGCTGGCAGGGCTGGCAGGCTGGCAGGGCTGGCAGGGCTGGCAGGCTGGCAGGGCTGGCAGGGCTGGCAGGGCTGGCAGGGCTGGCAGGGCTGGCAGGCTGGCAGGGCTGGCAGACTGGCAGGGCTGGCAGGGCTGGCAGGGCTGGCAGGCTGGCAGGGCTGGCAGGGCTGGCAGGCTGGCAGGGCTGGCAGGCTGGCAGGGTGATAATGTACAGGTGTGCCATCTTAATTTTACCAGTTTCTCACAGCAGCTAAATATATTCCTGCAACAACAGGATTATTATGTAAAATAATGAATGGACATTTTGGTAGGGGTACATTTTTCATTAGGGCAATCGAAGTCTGAACATTTTAAGTAGCTATTACAAACTTTAGAAGCCTTTTCAAACCTTGAATACACTACAATTTTCATTTCCCTACGACAACCAGTGATCAAATTAAGATATCACATCTGTATGTTTCTATTATATTAAATAAAGGGGTACGACACGGCTCCAGTCCAAAAGACATAAGAATCAAACAGTGCCCCCAGCCCAGGCAGTATGGTGCTGACATGGCCATATGTCACAGTTGTCTACTGTACTGTACACTATGTTCTCTAGTAATCAGGAGGATGTCTTTCTCAAGGTGAGATGGATTGGGTTCTTTTACCTTTGCTCGCTTTGTCAGGGAGTAGTGACCACACTGAGTTTTTTTAATTTATTTTTTATTTCACCTTTATTTAACTTGGCAAGTCAGTTAAGAACAAATTCTTATTTACAATGACTGCCTAAACCGGCCAAAAACAGACGATGCTGGGCCAATTGTGCTCCGCCCTATGGGACTCCCAATCACGGCCGGTTGTGATACAGCCTGGTATTTTTTGTTATTTTATTAGGATCCCCGTTAGCTGTTGCAAAAGCAGCAGCTACTCTTCCTGGAGTCCACACAGACAAGAACAGCTCAAGGACAGAACTACGTACATTTTTGGATTCAAACCAGGGTGTCTGTAGTCACGCCTCTTGTAACGATCTGGGTGTCGTGGGTGTGAAGTCAGGCGCAGGAAACAGAGAGTTCAAGGTAGTGCCCCAAACACGGGGACTAAAACAGTCCAGGAAAACCCACGAACAGGAACAAACACGTTCGTCTCCAACATACACAAATGTTACCACAATCAATCCCGCACAAAGAAACAGGCGGGCTGGCTGACTCATAAAGCCCTACTAATCACCACAAACTCATAACAGGTGTAACCAATAAACAGACAAGGAGGGGGAGGAAAGAATCAGTGGCAGCTAATAGGCCCGGCGACGACGACCGCCGAGCGCCACCCGAACGGGAAGGGGAGCCACCTTCGGTCGGAGTCGTGACACCTCTAGAACTGAGATGCAGTGCCTTAGACCGCTGTGTCACTCGGGAGCCCAAGACAGGAACAATTATACAATGTAAAGTGTAGTGTAAAACATAGATTTAAAAACAGAATCCCAGAGTTGCATTCCAGAACATGATATAACCCTAACTGTTAAAAGGTTTGTCCCTTATCTATCAGTCTTTGACTCGCTCTTGCAACTTAAGATTGGTCCGCTGAGACAGATTATTAAGGTCTCCCATTTTTCATGATCTTCTAGTCGGATGTACCAGTAATACAGACAGCTTTGTCAGTTAGCCTACAGTAAGTCTTTGCACAGAGAGAGATGGCTTTCTTAGCTATAGGTAAAAACGTGTAGCTACAGTATATTGTAGAGACTTTAACCCAACACCTAGCAACGTCGTCAGGTCGTTGAGACCTCTCGGGCATAACGGGGAAGGTGTTGGCTTAACCGCCGCTAGACCCGGGTTTCCGTCGGGTCAGGGCTAGACCCGGGTTTCCGTCGGGTCAGGGCTAGACCCGGGTTTCCGTCGGGTCAGGGCTAGACCCGGGTTTCAGTCGGGTCAGGGCTACCCCCTGAATTCTCTAGAATATGTTATTATTGAATTACACTACCAGCATATTAAAGGAAAATCGCTCCTACCCAATGTGTTATGAGGGTTACCAAGACAGGCAAACACATTCTCTGTGATTGATGCATTCCCTGGGCTGAAATTTTTATTTGGAGAGGTATATTAGGGTTATTTGGAGAGGTACAGTGGGGCAAAAAAGTATTTAGTCAGCCACCAATTGTGCAAGTTCTCCCACGTAAAAAGATGAGAGGCCTGTAATTTTCATCATAGGTACACTTCAACTATGACAGACAAAATGAGAAGAAAAAATCCAGAAAATCACATTGTAGGATTTTTAATTAATTTATTTGCAAATTATGGTGGAAAATAAGTATTTGGTCAACAACAAAAGTTTATCTCTATACCTATGATGAAATGTACAGTTCTCTCTCATCTTTTTAAGTGGGAGAACTTTCACAATTGGTGGCTGACTAAATACTTTTTTGCCCCACTGTATATTAGGGTTATTTGGATAGGTATATGGGTTATTTGGATAGGTATATGGGTTATTTGGATAGGTATATGGGTTATTTGGATAGGTATATTAGGGTTATTTGGATAGGTATATTAGGGTTATTTGGATAGGTATATTAGGGTTATTTGGAGGGGTATATTAGGGTTATTTGGATAGGTATACAGGTTATTTGGATAGGTATATGGGTTATTTGGAGAGGTATATTAGGGTTATTTGGATAGGTATATTAGGGTTATTTGGATAGGTATAGAGGTTATTTGGATAGGTATACAGGTTATTTGGATAGGTATATTAGAGGTTATTTGAATAGGTATATGGGTTATTTGGATAGGTATATTAGGGTTATTTGGAGAGGTATATTAGGGTTATTTGGAGAGGTATATTAGAGGTTATTTGGATAGGTATATTAGGGTTATTTGGAGAGGTATATTAGGGTTATTTGGAGAGGTATATTAGGGTTATTTGGAGAAGTATATTAGAGGTTATTTGGATAGGTATATTAGGGTTATTTGGAGAGGTATATTAGGGTTATTTGGAGAGGTATATTAGAGGTTATTTGGATAGGTATATTAGGGTTATTTGGAGAGGTATATTAGGGTTATTTGGAGAGGTATATTAGGGTTATTTGGAGAGGTATATTAGAGGTTATTTGGATAGGTATATTAGAGGGTATTTGGATTTGTAACGATCTTCTTCATCTGAAGAACAGGAAAGATCGGACCAAAATGCAGCGTGGTACGTGTCCATGTTAACTTTATTATAACTGAACACTAAATACAAAATAACAAAAGAGAAACAACGAAAATCGAAACAGTCCTGAAAGGTGACACAACACAAAACAGGAAACAACTACCCACAAACACAGGTGGGAACAGGCTACCTAAGTATGGTTCTCAATCAGAGACAACGATAGACAGCTGCCTCTGTTTGGGAACCATACCAGGCCAAACACATAGAAACAGAAAACATAGAACAAAACATAGAATGCCCACCCCAACTTACGCCCTGACCAAACCAAAATAGAGACATGAAAAAGGAACTAAGGTCAGGACGTGACAGGATTGGTATATTAGGTTATTTGGATAGGTATATGGGTTATAGGTTATTTGGATGTTTATCTCTCTCAGAGAGAGAGAGAATCTGAGAGAGAAAGGGAGAGAGAGAGAGAGAATCTGAGAGAGAAAGGGAGAGCGAGAGAGAATCTGAGAGAGAAAGGGAGAGAGGGAGCGATTGACCAAGCAAAATAGAGAGAGAGAGTTTGAGGGAATTGAAGAAGAAGAGAAAGAGTTCTGTGGCAGTAGTAATTCCACGCCACGCTAGCACGGCCCATGTAGTGTGTAAATCATGCAGCCTGCTCTAAAGCTGTTGACCAAAGAGACGTATTGACGTTTGCAGTGCCGTATTGTCCAACAGGCACACGTTGGAGTCGTTTTCCACACCTCATCCTTTTTCCACGAAAGCATTTCCACTAAAAAGCATTTCAAATATTTTTTTGTTTGACTTGAAAACACGTTGGCTTTGGAACATTACCTGGAGAGATTAGCAGAGACAAGATAAGGAGTGCTTGTTAGCCCTGATCTGTCCCATTCTGATTCATTGTTATCCGGAATAATGGAATGGTCGGAACTCGGAATTCATGGAATAGCCAAAGTTCTATGGAGCAGAGCAGACAAGCCGTAGTATCTACTCACACTGAGGGCATTTGACAACAAGCTGTAAACACTTCACTCTCTTTACACTATCATCCATAGGCCTTATGGGTCATCTATAGGCCTAGTGCCTGTTATTATATATCCCCAGACAGTATCTGCTACTCAATCACTCTTGGAACAACACACTGTGTATCCCACTGTACAAGATAAAGAGCACATTGCTCACATTGTAAGATCTCTGTTTTTCTCCTTATACTTCCTGTCTACTCCTGCTCCCTCTCTTTTGTCTCGCTCTCTCCTTTCTCTCCTAAAGCAGTGGCTTGTACCTCTCTATTCTTCTGTCTCTCTCTCCCCTCCCCCCCTTTTTCTCCCCCCCCCCCCCCCCCCCCTCTGTCTGAGGTCGTGCTGAGCCAGACCCATTCAAGCCAAGCTGGGATACAGTTACATGCTATTCCATATTTTATTAAAAGGAAGAAAAATCTTAAACAAAACAAAGGAATAAGCGGCTCATTAAGGTTTTACTGGGAGAGGTCAGGCCAATTGACCCTGAACATCCAGCCAGTCTGGCTCTCATCCCACTGTGTAGAGGAGACTCTAGACACCCTGGCTCTCATCCCACTGTGTAAAGGAGACTCCAGCCACTCTAGCTCTCATCCCACTGTGTAGAGGAGACTCCAGCCGCTCTAGCTCGCATCCCACTGTGTAGAGGAGACTACAGCCACTCTGGCTCTCATCCCACTGTGTAGAGGAGACTCCAGCCACTCTGGCTCTCATCCCACTGTGTAAAGGAGACTCCAGCCACTCTAGCTCTCATCCCACTGTGTAGAGGAGACTCCAGCCGCTCTAGCTCTCATCCCACTGTGTAGAGGAGACTACAGCCACTCTGGCTCTCATCCCACTGTGTAGAGGAGACTCCAGACACTCTAGCTCTCATCCCACTGTGTAGAGGAGACTCCAGCCACTCTAGCTCTCATCCCACTGTGTAAAGGAGACTCCAGCCACTCTGGCTCTCATCCCACTGTGTAGAGGAGACTACAGCCACTCTGGCTCTCATCCCACTGTGTAGAGGAGACTCCAGCCACTCTGGCTCTCATCCCACTGTGTAGAGGAGACTCCAGACACCCTGGCTCTCATCCCACTGTGTAGAGGAGACTCTAGACACTCTGGCTCTCATCCCACTGTGTAGAGGAGACTCCAGCCACTCTGGCTCTCATCCCACTGTGTAGAGGAGACTCCAGCCACTCTGGCTCTCATCCCACTGTGTAGAGGAGACTCCAGCCACTCTGGCTCTCATCCCACTGTGTAGAGGAGACTCCAGCCACTCTGGCTCTCATCCCACTGTGTAGAGGAGACTCCAGCCACTCTGTCTCTCATCCCACTGTGTAGAGGAGACTCCAGCCACTCTGGCTCTCATCCCACTGTGTAGAGGATACTCTAGACACTCTGGCTCTCATCCCACTGTGTAGAGGAGACTCCAGCCACTCTGGCTCTCATCCCACTGTGTAGAGGAGACTCCAGCCACTCTGGCTCTCATCCCACTGTGTAGAGGAGACTCTAGACACTCTGGCTCTCATCCCACTGTGTAGAGGAGACTCCAGCCACTCTGGCTCTCATCCCACTGTGTAGAGGAGACTCCAGCCACTCTGGCTCTCATCCCACTGTGTAGAGGAGACTCTAGACACTCTGGCTCTCATCCCACTGTGTAGAGGAAACTCCAGCCACTCTGGCTCTCATCCCACTGTGTAGAGGAGACTCCAGCCACCCTGGTTCTCATCCCACGGTGTAGAGGAGACTCCAGCCACTCTGGCTCTCATCCCACTGTGTAGAGGAGACTCTAGACACTCTGGCTCTCATCCCACTGTGTAGAGGAGACTCCAGCCACTCTGGCTCTCATCCCACTGTGTAGAGGAGACTTCAGCCACTCTGGCTCTCATCCCACTGTGTAGAGGAGACTGTTGTTTTCCTTCTCCTCTGTTCTGGTGTGTCTGGTTCCACCCTGATCAACCTACTGTGAAGAGAGAAATAGTGAGGTGGGAGTGAGTCAGAGAGAGAGGATTCTGACAGAGAGATAGGGAAGACAGAAAGAGAGAGAGCGAAAGAGAAAGACGGGGTAAGAGAGGAAGTGAGA
>NC_092094.1:8682945-8725445 GCF_045679555.1 Salvelinus alpinus
ACAAAGTCTGGGAATGCCAAAACAATCAAACTAGCAAGGGCAATGGCATGGCTAATAGGCTAGCGTATCTGCTTATGTAGCAAGATAACAACACTGAACCCGTTGTTAGCTAGATAGCTAGCTTGCTAGCTGCTAGGAGGATGTCATGTCATTGGAGGAGTGGGTGAGGGACTGACTTTTTCCCCTCCTATCGTTTTTCGGTAGCTTTACACAGCTAGAGAATTAGGTGTAATTTGGTTAGAATAAATGAATTTACAAACGTGCGACACCCGCTGAATATGACCGGTGTCAGTAAACGTAGGCAGAAAAAGTACGCTCTAGATAACATGTAAACAGCCTAACCAGCTCTGCTACGGTTAGTAATATGGAAGTAGCTAGCTGGAAATTTAAGCCAGTTAGCTTGGTTGCTTGGTTGGGACAAGCATGCATTGGCAAGCAAACTGCAGAAGGCTACAATTCCCCATCGTTTATCAGTGCAATTTTGACGGCCAACTAGCTGAAAAAGTGTATTCGTTATATTTTAGCTCCTCTTGCTCTGGCAAGCGTTAGTTGTTGGTCTTGTTGTTGTTAATATGCATAACTGAGGGAGAGAGAGCCTACCTTTTCATTGATCAATAGGACTGTAAAGTTCCCAAACGTGGTATATACATATTTTCACTAATTCATTCAGGTGGCATTTAGCGATCTAAAGTCGTGCTGTTGCAACTGCCTGTAAACACAGTCCAGTTCAAAGGGAATGATGGTAGGCCCTTGTGGCAAATGACATAAAAGCCCACTGTACCTCTGATTGGCTATGGCGCACCTGTCTGTGTAGACTCTGGACCTGGACGAGACAGATGTTTTGACTAGATTTCATTTACTGCAGTGTTTATTAATTGTCCAAACACAAGGCCGCTTTCCCACTCTATATTGCTGTAGAATTTTTACAAATGCCTTAATATACGTAAGGAGAGTGATGGAGTGCTGCATCAGATGACCTGGCCTCAACCCAATTGCGATGGTTTGGGATGAGTTGGACCACAGAGTGAAGGAAAAGCAGCCAACAAGTGCAGCCAACTCCTTCAAGACTGTTGGAAAAGCATTCCAGGTGAACCTGGTTGAGAGAATGCCAAGCGTGTGCAAAGCTGTCATCAAGGCAAAGGGTGGCTACTTTGAAGAATCTTAAATATCAAATATATTTTGATTTGTTTAACACTTTTAAAGGTTACAACATGATTTCATGTGTTTTTTTCATAGCTTTGATGTCTTTACTATTATTCTACATGGTAAAAAATAGTACAAATTAAGAAAAACCCTGGAATTGGTCCAAACCTTTGACTGGTACCGTATGCGTCAGCCTACTCATTACACAAATAGGCCGTATTATATTTCAACATTAAAATCAAATTCTCTAGCCTATAGTTGTAACTTTGTAGGCCGCATATGTTCCACAAGAACCGCATGTTCTCTTCTGCTTCATCATGGTTTGAACAATGTTTATAATTCCAGTCCATATCGTGCAGTATAATAGAATACTGTACAGTAATACAGTTGACAATCAAAAAGATTAGGCTGGGGACTCCCGAGTGGCGCAGTGGTCTAACGCTGTGCCACTAGAGATTCTGGGTTTGAGTCCGGTAGACCCATGTGGCGGTGCACAATTGGCCCAGCGTCGTCCGGGTTAGGCGATTACTATCAACTAATTAAGACATGACGTGATTACACACGTCTTCAGTTCAGAATCATCTCTAAGAGAAAAGACTATGTGGGTCACACAGGTGGCTTGCACATACAAGATTCTCAGAGTATCAGCGAATTCACTGCCCCTTTAATCAAATTGAAGAGTGACCTTGAACCCCCAACATGAATTACCAACTCGTTGAACTCTGGTTGACTAAAAGACAACACACCCAGATTCTAATCAACTTACCATTTGAATGGTATGACTGGACAACAGGACCGTGCCTGATAGTCAACCCAACATATCATTTCAATCCAGTCACTTTAAAAATACATCAGCTGAAAAAAAACATACAACGCAATACGACAAATTAAAACGAAACCCCCCCTCTCCCCCCCAAAGACAACAATTTAATTCACATAATAACATGAATTTAGTCAAATTCAAGTTTCAACAGTCTTCAGTCACCCCATGTCCTGTCCAGGGCTGAAGGTGCAGGTTCAGGATCTGTGCTGCTGTCTGAGCTATAAACTTATCTAGTATATGAAAAGTGTCGTATTGAATCAACACACCGGGCTGGCTTCAGCAACTCGACAGACACCAGTATCATCTTCTCTCATTTGTCCACTATAGTCCCAGTTCCTGTCTTCTGTGCTGTCCAGTTCACAGGCCCAGATATCCTGTCCAACAGCCACATCAAAACATCAAGTTCTATTGAGCCGGACGCTGTAGAAGACATCTTTACAGTCTATTTTCCTTACAGTCCACAGAAATGTGTCCTTTTTTTCTTTTAACCTACATTTTTTTTAGAGGTGGGTACTCAGAACAAGGCCATAACCCAGCAGTAGAAGCTATTTGAAGTGACATTCAACTACTTTACAACCTCATTGCAATAATGTCAACCTGCTGGTTGTAATCTGGGTCTAATCAAATTAAATCAAGCTTTATTTACACTACCGCTCAGAGGTTAAGGGTCACTTAGAAATGTCCTTGTTTTCCATGAAAATATACATGAATTGAGTTGCAAAATGACTAAGAAATATAGTCAAGACGTTGACAAGGTTATAAAATAATGATGTTTTATTTAAATAATAATTGTGTCCTTCAAACATTGGGTTTCGTCAAAGAATCCTCCATTTGAAGCAATCACATACTTGCAGACCTTTGGCATTCTAGTTGTCAGTTTGTTGAGGTAATCTGAAGAGATTTCACCCCGTGCTTCCTGAAGCACCTTCCACAAATTGGATTGGCTTGATGGGCAGTTCTTACGTACCATACGGTCAGGCTGCTCCCACAACAGTTCAATAGGGTTGAGATCTGGTGACTGTGCTGGCCACTCCATTATACACAGAATACCAGCTGACTGCTTCTTCCCTAGTTATTGCATAGTTTGGAGCTGTGCTTTGGGTCATTGTCCTGTTGCAGGGGGAAATTGGCTCCAATTAAGCGCCGTCCACAGGGTATGGCATGGCGTTGCAAAATGGAGTGATAGCCTTCCTTCTTCAAGATCCCTTTTACCCTGTACAAATCTCCCACTTTATCACCACCAAAGCACCCCCAGACCATCACATTGCCTCCACCATGCTTGACAGATGATGTCAAGCACTCCTCCAGTATCCTTTCATTTTTTCTGCATCTCACAAATGTTCTTCTTTGTGATCAGAACACCAAAAAATGTGATGTGTCTGTCCGTAACACTTTTTTCCAATCTTCCTCTGTCCAGTGTCTGTGTTCTTTTGCCCATCTTAATCTTTTCTTTTTATTGGCCAGTCTGAGATATGGCTTTTTCTTTGCAACTCTGCCTAGAAGGCCAACATCCCGGAGTCGCCTCTTCACTGTTGACATTGAGACTGGTGTTTTGTGGGTACTATTTAATGAAGGTGCCAGTTGAGGACTTGTAAGGCATCTGTTTCTCAAACTAGACACTCTATGGTACATGTCTTCTTGCTCAGTTGTGCACCGGGGCCTCCCACTCCTCTTTCTATTCTGGTTAGAGCCAGTTTGCGCTGTTCTGTGAAGGGAGTAGTACACAGTGTTGTAAGAGATCTTCAGTTTCTTGGCAATTTCTCACATGGAATAGCCTTAATTTCTCAGAACAAAAATAGACTGACCAGTTTCAGAAGAAAGTTCTTTGTTTCTGGCCATTTTGAGCCTGTAATCAAACCCACAAATTATGATGCTCCAGATACTTAACTAGTCTAAAGAAGGCCAGTTGTATTGCTTCATTAATAAGCACAACAGTTTTCAGCTGTGCTAACATAATTGCAAAAGGGTTTTCTAATGATCAATTAGCCTTTTAAAAAGATAAACTTGGATCAGCTAACACAACGTGCCATTGGAACACAGGAGTGATGGTTGCTGATAATGGGCCTCTGTACAGTGGCTTGCGAAAGTATTCACCCCCCCTTGGAATTGTTCCTATTTTGTTGCATTACAACCTGGAATTGCAAAATATTTTTTGGGGGGGTTGTATCATTTGATTTACACAACATGCCTACCACTTTGAAGATGCAAAATATTTGTTATTGTGAAACAAACAAGAAATAAGACAAAAAAAATGAAAACTTGAGCGTGCATAACTATTTACCCCGCCCCAAAGTCAATACTTTGTAGAGCCACATTTTGCAGCAATTATAGCTGTGAGTCTCTTGGGGTATGTCTCTATAAGCTTGGCACATCTAGCCACTGGGATTTTTGCCCATTCTTCAAGGCTAAACTGCTCCAGCTCCTTCAAGTTGGATGGGTTCCGCTGGTGTAAAGCATTCTTTAAGTCATACCACAGATTCTCAAATGGATTGAGGTCTGGGCTTTGACTAGGCCATTCCAAGACATTTAAATGTTTCCCCTTAAACCACTCGAGTGTTGCTTTAGCAGTATGCTTAGGGTCATTGTCCTGCTGGAAGGTGAACCTCCATCCCAGTCTCAAATCTCTGGAAGACTGAAACAGGTTTCCCTCAAAAATGTCCCCGTATTTTGTGCCATTCATCATTCCTTCATTTTTGACCAGTTTCCCAGTCCCTGCCGATGAAAAACATCCCCACAGCATGATGCTGCCACCACCATGCTTCACTGTGGGGATGGTATTCTCGGGGTGATGAGAGGTGTTGGGTTTGTGCCAGACATAGCGTTTTCCTTCATTGTCTCATCTGACCAGAGTACCTTCTTCCATATGTTTGGGGAATCTTCCACATGCCTTTTGGCGAACACCAAACGTGTTTGCTTATTTCTTTCTTCAAGCAATGGCTTTTTTCTGGCCACTTTTCCGTAAAGCCCAGCTCTGTGGAGTGTACGGCTTAAAGTGGTCCTATGGATAGATACTCCAATCTCCTCTGTGGAGCTTTGCAGCTCCTTCAGGGTTATCTTTGGTCTCTTTGTTGCCTCTCTGATTAATGCCATCCTTGCCTGGTCTGTGAGTTTTGGTGGGCAGCCCTCTCTTGGCAGGTTTGTTGTGATGACATATTCTTTACATTTTTTTAAATAATGGATTTAATGGTGCTCCGTGGGATGTTCAAAGTTTCTGATATATTTTTTATAACCCAACCGTGATCTGTACTAAACTGAAAGACTAAAAAAACACCTTAAGGAAAAGCAAAGCTAAAAAGGTGTGTTTATATATATATATATATAAGAGCGTCTGCTAAATGACTTAAATGTAAATGTAAATGTTTTAAGACCAGTTTTAAATATGTCCACTGCACCCCCCCATATTATAATATAAATAATAATAAAGACTAAATAATAATAAAGACTAATAAAGACATTGCATTTGTCGAAGCACTTTCATTTACAGCCATAAATCACAAAGGTGAGACATAGCCAAATAGACATGTGAACCAGAGAAGGATAGTCAAGTTGTCATGAAGCTTCTCAGAGTAGGAGTGCTGATGTACTGTAGGATCAAGCTGATCCTGAATCAGACCTACTCTGTCAATTCTTTTAGAATCTAGGCAAAACTGATCCTGAATCAGACCAGCCCTGAATCAGAACTACTCTGTCAATTATTTTAGAATCTAGGCAAAACTGATCCTGAATCAGCCCTGCTCTGAATCAGACCTACTCTGTCAATTCTGTCAATCTTTTAGAATCTAGGCAAAACTGATCCTGAATCAGCCCTACTCTGAGAGGCTTGATACATGGAGGTTATGTGAAAGAGCAAGAATTCCTTTTAGCTGGGACCTCCCACTAAGAATACCCAACACAGACAACATGTACAATCTTACCCAATGTGCACCTGGACTGCATGAGTCTGGTTGCACCACAGTCTTTTTTTGGCATTAATAGTTGTCCCAGTGCAAAATACACAATAACATTATCATCACCATGATACTGTCTCAGGGTTTGTCTCTGTTGTTGGACTGGACTTCATCACTGGCATCCTCCTGTGGTATGGTAATGCTTTTTCCCTCTCCTTTCGCTGTGTGTGTGTCGGTGTGTCTTCGTGTGTGTGTGTGTGTGTGTGTGTGTGTGTGTGTGTGTGTGTGTGTGTGTGTGTGTGTGTGTGTGTGTGTGTGTGTGTGTGTGTGTGTGTGTGTGTGTGTGTGTGTGTGTGTGTGTGTGTGTGTGTGAGAGAGCTAACAACCCCCTGAGGGTCAAGACAGAATCTGTCCAGCCAGCTGTTCTCTGGAAACGCTTCCCTCTTCACAAATATGTGTCTTGTCTTGTTCAGCTCACTTCTAGGAGGAGATGAGAGGGGAGGGGACGGGAGGGGATTGGATGGGATGATATGGGAGGAGGACAGGAGGAGGAGAGGAGGGGAGAGGGGGTGGAATGATAGGAGAGGAGGGGTGGATGGGATGAGAGGAGAGGAGGAGGGGAGAGGGGGTGGAATGATAGGAGAGGAGAGGAGGAGAGAGGAGAGGGGGTGGAATGATAGGGGAGGAGGGGAGTGGATGGGATGATATGAGAGGAGGGAAGAAGGAGGAGGAGAGGAGAGGGGGTGGAATGGGAGGGGAGGAGAGGAGAGAAGGAAATTAGGAGGAGAGGAGAGGCTGGGAGGATGATATGAGAGGAGGGAAGAAGGAGGAGAGGAGGAGAGGGGGTGGAATGAAAGGAGAGGAGAGGAGAGGAGGGAGGGGAGGGAACGATAAGAGAGGAGGGGAGGAGGAGAGGAGAGGAGAGGAATGATAGGAGAGGAGGAGAGAGGAGAGGATCATATGAAGGGAGGGGTGGGGATGATAAGAGAGGAGGAGAGGGGAAGGGAGGAGAGAGGAGGGGGGAGGAGGGGAGGGGAGGAGAGGGGTGTGGAGGGGAATGATGGGATGGGATGGGCTGGAATGATAGGAGTGGAGGGGAGAGAGGGGAGGGGATGATAAGAGAGGGAGGGAGGGAGGGAGGAGAGGAGAGGAGAGGAGAGGAGAGGAGAGGAGAGGAGAGGAGAGGAGAGGAGAGGAGAGGAGAGGAGAGGAGAGGAGAGGAGAGGGAGGGGCTGGATGGGAGGTGCTGGAATGATAGGAGGGGAGGAGGGGAGGGTTTGGAATGAGAGGATCAGAGGTGAAGAAAGGAGAGGAGGAGAGGGGAGAGGAGAGGAATGGGATGAGAGGGGACGGGAGGGGAGGGGATGATACGAGAGGAGGGGAGGAGTAGGAGAGGAGGCGAGAGGGGGTGGAATGATAGGAGAAGAGAGGTGAGGGGAGGGGAGAGGAGGGGATGCGAGAAGAGGGGAGGAGAGGTTAGGGGATGGAAGGGGAGAGGAGGGGAGGAGAGGTTAGGGGATGGAAGGGGAGACGAGGAGGGGAGAGGTTAGGGGATGGGAGAGGAGGGGATGGGAGGGGATGAGAGGGGAGTGTAGGGGATGGAAGGGGAGAAGAGGGGAGGAGAGGTTAGGGGATGGAAGGGGAGAAGAGGGGAGGAGAGGTTAGGGGATGGGAGAGGAGGGGATGGGAGGGGATGAGAGGGGAGTGTAGGGGATGGAAGGGGAGAAGAGGGGAGGAGAGGTTAGGGGATGGAAGGGGAGAAGAGGGGAGGAGAGGTTAGGGGAGGTTAGGGGATGGGAGAGGAGGGGAGGAGAGGTTAGGGGAGGGAAGGGGAGGAGAGGTTAGGGGATGGGAGAAGAGGGGAGGAGAGGTTAGGGGAGGTTAGGGGATGGGAGAGGAGAAGAGGGGATGTGAGAAGAGGGGAGGAGAGGTTAGGGGATGGGAGAGGAGAGGAGAGATTAGGGGATGGGAGAAGAGGGGAGGAGAGGTTAGGGGAGGTTAGGGGATGGGAGAGGAGAAGAGGGGAGGAGAGAAGAGGGGAGGAGAGGTTAGGGGATGGGAGAGGAGAGGAGATATTAGGGGATGGGAGAAGAGGGGAGGAGAGGTTAGGGGAGGTTAGGGGATGGGAGAGGAGAAGAGGGGAGGAGAGGTTAGGGGAGGTTAGGGGATGGGAGAGGAGAGGAGGAGAGGAGAGATTAGGGGATGGGAGAAGAGTTTAGGAGAGGTTAGGGGATGGGAGAGGAGAGGAGGAGAGGAGAGATTAGGGGATGGGAGAAGAGTTTAGGAGAGGTTAGGGGAGGTTAGGGGATGGGAGAGGAGGGGAGGAGAGGAGAGATTAGGGGATGGGAGAAGAGGGGAGGAGAGGTTAGGGGATGGGAGAGGAGAGAGATAGAAGAAGAGAGACAGTTGTTTCTAAATAGAGAGGATAGTGCTGCAGTAAAGTGTCATGTTCCCACCACAGGAGGTTGGTGGTTCCTTAATAGGGGAGGATGGGTTTATGGTAATGGCTGGAACGGAATCAATGGAATGGTATCAAATATATCAAACATGCCGTTCCATTTGTTCCGTTCCAGCCATTACTATGAGCCGTCCTCCCCTCAGCAGCCCCCGCTGGTTCCCACACACAACACTTTCCTTTCTGTCCCCACAGCTCTGAAACGTTGGTGAATGTGAACGATTAAAATGATTGCCAATCAAAACATACCTCTGTTTCCACAAACAGACCTGAAGCCCTTTACACACACCTGTTGTGAAGACTATAAGGTCAACGCGTGGCCATGGTGCCAATATAAACAGGATCATTTAGTATGCCTGCCAGCTAGCTGATGTAACCGTGGATGATCCTGTTGCTTAGTCACTTTATCCCTACCTATATGTACATATCTACCTCAATGACCTTGTACTCCTGCACATTGACTCAGTATTGGTACCCCGTGTATATAGCCAAGTTATTACCTCGTACCCCCCTGCACATTGACTCTGTACTGATACCCCGTGTATATAGCCAAGTTATTACCTCGTACCCCCCTGCACATTGACTCTGTACTGGTACCCCGTGTATATAGCCAAGTTATTACCTCATACCCCCCTGCACATTGACTCTGTACTGGTACCCCGTGTATATAGCCAAGTTATTACCTCATACCCCCCTGCACATTGACTCTGTACTGATACCCCGTGTATATAGCCAAGTTATTACCTCATACCCCCCTGCACATTGACTCTGTACTGGTACCCCGTGTATATAGCCAAGTTATTACCTCATACCCCCCTGCACATTGACTCTGTACTGGTACCCCGTGTATATAGCCAAGTTATTACCTCATACCCCCCTGCACATTGACTCTGTACTGGTACCCCATGTATATAGCCAAGTTATTACCTCATACCCCCCTGCACATTGACTCTGTACTGGTATCCCGTGTATATAGCCAAGTTATTACCTCGTACCCCCCTGCACATTGACTCTGTACTGGTACCCCGTGTATATAGCCAAGTTATTACCTCATACCCCCCTGCACATTGACTCTGTACTGGTACCCCGTGTATATAGCCAAGTTATTACCTCATACCCCCCTGCACATTGACTCTGTACTGCAGTTGAGGTGGTGAATTTAGAGCTTTTCACTTGTTGTAAAACAACGGCCCGTCCTTCCTCACACTCACACAATCACTCACTCACTCACTCACTCACTCACTCACTCACTCACTCACTCACTCACTCACTCACGTGCTCATTCACTCATTCACTCATTCACTCACACTAGTGATGCATTGGTTAAATCACAACCCACAGTCCCCGTGGTTATATCTGCGATGCGTGCGGGTTTAGGGTCATAGAATATTGTGTGGATGAATGGCTGCCAAGCGGGTTGAACAGAGAGAAAACAATGAAATTCATATCTATAGTATATAATATACATTGAGGTTTTACTTTCATTAAATTGATCTGGTGTTAAGAGTGTAGACTCAGCCTCAGCTTTAGAGTCTAACTGTAGGGTCTAACTGTAGGGTCTAACTGTACAGAGTCTAACTGTAGGGTCTAACTGTAGGGTCTAACATTACAGGGTCTAACTGTATAGGGTCTAACTGTATAGGGTCTAACATTACAGGGTCTAACTGTATAGGGTCTAAATGTAGGGTCTAACATTACAGGGTCTAACTGTAGGGTCTAACTGTAGGGTCTAACATTACAGGGTCTAACATTACAGGGTCTAACATTACAGGGTCTAACTGTAGGGTCTAACATTACAGGGTCTAACTGTAGGGTCTAACTGTACAGGGTCTAACTGTATAGGGTCTAACTGTAGGGTCTAACTGTAGGGTCTAACTGTAGGGTCTAACTGTACAGGGTCTAACTGTAGGGTCTAACTGTACAGGGTCTAACTGTATAGGGTCTAACTGTAGGGTCTAACTGTACAGGGTCTAACATTACAGGGTCTAACTGTAGGGTCTAACTGTAGGGTCTAACTGTACAGGGTCTAACTGTATAGGGTCTAACTGTAGGGTCTAACTGTAGGGTCTAACATTACAGGGTCTAACATTACAGGGTCTAACTGTAGGGTCTAACTGTAGGGTCTAACATTACAGGGTCTAACATTACAGGGTCTAACTGTATAGGGTCTAACTGTATAGGGTCTAACTGTACAGAGTCTAACTGTACAGAGTCTAACTGTAGGGTCTAACTGTACAGAGTCTAACTGTACAGAGTCTAACTGTACAGAGTCTAACTGTAGGGTCTAACTGTATAGGGTCTAACTGTACAGAGTCTAACTGTAGGGTCTAACTGTATAGGGTCTAACTGTACAGAGTCTAACTGTACAGAGTCTAACTGTAGGGTCTAACTGTACAGAGTCTAACTGTAGGGTCTAACTGTATAGGGTCTAACTGTACAGAGTCTAACTGTAGGGTCTAACTGTATAGGGTCTAACTGTACAGAGTCTAACTGTACAGAGTCTAACTGTAGGGTCTAACTGTATAGGGTCTAACTGTAGGGTCTAACTGTATAGGGTCTAACTGTATAGGGTCTAACTGTAGGGTCTAATTGTACAGGGTCTAACTGTAGGGTCTAACTGTATAGGGTCTAACTGTACAGAGTCTAACTGTACAGAGTCTAACTGTAGGGTCTAACTGTATAGGGTCTAACTGTACAGAGTCTAACTGTACAGAGTCTAACTGTAGGGTCTAACTGTACAGGGTCTAACTGTACAGAGTCTAACTGTACAGAGTCTAACTGTAGGGTCTAACTGTATAGGGTCTAACTGTACAGAGTCTAACTGTACAGAGTCTAACTGTAGGGTCTAACTGTATAGGGTCTAACTGTACAGAGTCTAACTGTACAGAGTCTAACTGTAGGGTCTAACTGTACAGGGTCTAACTGTACAGAGTCTAACTGTACAGAGTCTAACTGTAGGGTCTAACATTACAGGGTCTAACATTACAGGGTCTAACTGTATAGGGTCTAACTGTATAGGGTCTAACTGTATAGGGTCTAACATTACAGGGTCTAACTTTAGGGTCTAACTGTAGGGTCTAACTTTACAGGGTCTAACTGTGGGGTCTAACTGTAGGGTCTAACATTACAGGGTCTAACTTTAGGGTCTAACTGTAGGGTCTAATTGTACAGGGTCTAACTGTAGGGTCTAACTGTAGGGTCTAACATTACAGGGTCTAACTTTAGGGTCTAACTGTAGGGTCTAACTGTACAGGGTCTAACTGTGGGGTCTAACTGTACAGGGTCTAACTGTATAGGGTCTAACTGTATAGGGTCTAACTGTAGGGTCTAACTGTATAGGGTCTAACTGTAGGGTCTAACTGTACAGGGTCTAACTGTATAGGGTCTAACTGTAGGGTCTAACTGTATAGGGTCTAACTGTAGGGTCTAACTGTAGGGTCTAACTGTATAGGGTCTAACTGTATAGGGTCTAACTGTAGGGTCTAACTGTATAGGGTCTAACTGTATAGGGTCTAACTGTAGGGTCTAACTGTATAGGGTCTAGCTGTACAGGGTCTAACTGTAGGGTCTAACTGTACAGGGTCTAACTGTATAGGGTCTAACTGTATAGGGTCTAGCTGTACAGGGTCTAACTGTATAGGGTCTAACTGTAGGGTCTAACTGTATAGGGTCTAGCTGTACAGGGTCTAACTGTAGGGTCTAACTGATGATCCTGCAGGCGAAGAAGCTGGGTGTGGAGGTCCTGGGCTGGCGTGGTTACACTTGGTCTGCGATTGTGAGGCTGGTTGGACTTACTGCCAAATTCTCTAAAACGACGTTGGAGGCGACTTATGGTAGAGAAATTGGCAACAACTCTGGTGGACATTCCTGCAGTCAGCATGCCAATTGCACGCTCCCTCAAAACTTGAGACGTCTGTGGCATTGTGTTGTAACAAAACTGCATGTTTTAGAGTGGCCTTTTATTGTCTCCAGCACAAGGTGCACCTGTGTAATGATCATGCTGTTTAATTAAAAACTTCTTATGGTGGGGATCCCGTTAACGGGATCGATATGACAACAGCCAGTGAAAGTGCAGGGCGCCAATTTCAAAACAACAGAAACCTCATAATTAAAATTCCTCAAACATACAAGTATTTCACACCATTTTTAAAGATAAACTTGTTGTTAATCCCACCACAGTGTCCGATTTCAAAAAGGCTTTACGACGAAAGCACAACATATCATTATGTTAGGTCAGCACCTATTCACAGAAAAACACAGCCATTTATCCAGCCAAAGAGAGGAGTCACAAAAAGCAGAAATAGAGATAAAATTAATCACTAACCTTTGATGATCTTCATCAGATGACACTTATAGGACTTCATGTTACACAATACATGTATGTTTTGTTCGATAAAGTTAATATTTATATCCAAAAATCTCAGTTTACATTGGCGCGTTATGTTCAGTAATGTTTTGCCTCCAAAACTTCCGGTGATTTTGCTAGGAGGCACATCAATTTACAGAAATACTCATCATAAACATTGTTAAAAGATACAAGTATTATACATGGAACTTTAGATAAACCTCTCCTTAATGCAACCGCTGTGTCAGATTTCAAAAAAACTTTACGGAAAAAGCACACCATGCTATAATCTGACTACAGCACTCAGAGCCCAAACAAGCCATGAAGATATCCGCCATGTTGTGGAGTTAACAGATGTCAGAATAGCATTATAAATATTCACTTACCTTTGATGATCTTCATCAGAATACACTCCCAGGAATCCCAGTTCCACAATAAATGTTTGATTTGTTCCATAAAGTCCATCATTTATGTCCAAATACCTCCTTTTTGTTCGCGCGTTCAGTACACAATCCAAACTCACGACACGCGGGCAAGTCCATGCGAAGGTTCAGACGAAAAGTCATATTAAAGTTCGTAGAAACATGTCAAACGAAGTATAGAATCAATCTTTAGGATGTTTTTAATATAAATCTTCAATAATGTTCCAACTGGAGAATTCCTTTGTCTTCAGAAATGCAATGGAACGCAAGCTAACTCTCTCACGTGAACGCGCCTGGTCAGCTCATGGCACTCTGCCAGACCCATGACTCAAAGAGCCCTCATTCCCCCCTCCTTCACAGTAGAAGCATCAAACAAGGTTCTAAAGACTGTTGACATCTAGTGGAAGCTTTAGGAAATGCAATATGACCAATATCCCACTGTATATTCGATAGGCGATGAGTTGAAAACCTACAAACCTCAGATTTCCCACTTCCTGGTTGGATTTTCTCAGGTTTTCGCCTGCCATATGAGTTCTGTTTTACTCACAGACATCATTCAAACACTTATAGAAACTTCAGAGTGTTTTCTATCCAAATCTACTAATAGTATGCATATATTAGCAACTGGGCCTGAGTAGCAGGCAGTTTACTCTGGGCACCTTATTCATCCAAGCTACTCAATACTGCCCCCCAGCCATAAGAAGATAATCAGCTTCTTGATATGCCACACCTGTCAGGTGGAAGGATTATCTTGTCACTAGCGGGGATGACTACAAATTTGTGCACAACATTTTAGAGAAATACGTTTTTTTTTGTGCGTATGGAACATTTTTGGGATCTTTTATTTGAGTTCATTTAACATAGGGCCCTTACATGTTGTGTTTATATTTTTGTTGACTGTATAAAGCTGACACCACATAAAATACACAAATTGCATTGAAAATGTTTCCTTTTTATTTATTTTTTTTGCATTTTCTCCCCGGTCCCTAAACATCTTTGCTGCGCAAGAGAAGCAGAGAAGAAATAGAAAACTTGACCGATGTCAACTACATTGAAGCATTCATTCTACTGATTTATGAAATTATTCTGGTGAGCGAGGGTTTACAAATAGCCTACCAAAATGTCAGAAATTAGAAGCAGAAATATAAGCCTATCAAAATGTCAGAAATTAGAAGCAGAAATATAAGCCTATCAAAATGTCAGAAATTAGAAGCAGAAATATAAGCCTATCAAAATGTCAGAAATTAGAAGCAGAAATATAAGCCATTCAAAATGTCAGAAATTAGAAGCAGAAATATAAGCCTATCAAAATGTCAGAAATTAGAAGCAGAAATATAAGCCTATCAAAATGTCAGAAATTAGAAGCAGAAATATAAGCCTATCAAAATGTCAGAAATTAGAAGCAGAAATATAAGCCTATCAAAAGAATCGCTCCGTCCATCTTAGACTGTACATCACATTTTCTATTTGCGGGTTAGGGTTGGGCATGAGCCTCAGATTTGAATTTATCCACATATATTCGGGCGGTTGTGGATAGATTATTAGCAATTAGCAAAATGCGTGTGAACAAACAGCTGACCCGCGCATAACTAACTAACTAACACACACACAGTTACAAGATGTCGAGATCAGCTCAGATTAATATCTCACACACACACACACACACACACACACACACACACACACACACACACACACACACACACACACACACACACACACACACACACACACACACACACACACACACACACACACAGCGTGACGTCAAAACGTCAAAGCCGTGGCGGTAGACGCTGTGAAAACAGACAAAGGGGTCCGCAGGCACAAAAGGTTATAGGTCAAAGGCCACATCCCATATCAGGGATTCCTATTGACCTTAATATTAATTAACTTTCCATCAACTTCTGTCCAGCTGAATATAGTGTATGTTTTTAAGCCGAATGTTACAAATGATCTGTCCAAAATGTTTAAATGACTGTTTCAAATATAGTCATACAACTATTCTTATCTACTACTATTAGCACTAGCATTGCTGCTAATGATGTTGCACTCTGCTGGGAGCAGGGGATCCTTTAACGGTGTAGTATAGCGCCTGAGAAGTGTGTGTGTTTCTGCCGTGTGTGTGTGTGTGTGTGTGTGTGTGTGTGTGTGTGTGTGTGTGTGTGTGTGTGTGTGTGTGTGTGTGTGTGTGTGTGTGTGCATACGTGCTCCTGATCAGAATAAAGCCTTGTAAACGCCTCAATGTCTTCTCTAAATGCTTTATCTCCTCATGTGGGAGTGACCGACATATGTTCCCTGTCATTCTGCCAGCTACCCAGGCAGTCCTGCACGCACATTTGCACCAAACACAGACCCCGTAACAGCCCCTTCACAGCCCGCCACCCAGGCTGACCTACACAGCAAGACATCTATTAATTAGCATCCCCATCTATCAGCCACATTAGCATCACTCATGATCTCCTGTTATCTTCTTCCCAGTCCGGTGGGCGGTGTCATAGTGTTTAGACTCAGACTAACACGGTCAGAGACAGGCAGTGTGACAACAGAGCTGGATGCTTGATTGTACATAGTAATGTCTTACTGTACTACTTCATGTATAACAGCTTTACCAGACTTACAGTGTGTTCATTACTTGGTAAATATATTTATCAAAGGTTATTTCCCTCTCGCTCTCTTCCCCCTCTCGCTCTCTTCCTCCTCTCGCTCTCTTACCCCTCTCCCTCTCATCCCCCTCTCCCTCTCTCTCTCTTCCCCCTCTCCCTCTCTTCCCCCTCTCCCTCTCTTCTCCCTCTCTTCTCTCTCTCCCTCTCTCCCCCCTCTCCCTCTCTCCCTCTCTTCCCCCTCTCCCTCTCTTCCCCTCCCCCTCTCTTCTCTCTCTCCCTCTCTTCCCCCTCTCCCTATCTTCCCCTCCCCCTCTCTTCCCCCTTTGCCTCTCTTCCCCCTCTCCCTCTCTTCCCACTCTCTTCCCCTCCCCCTCTCCCTCTCTTCTCTCTCTCCCTCTCTCCCTCTCTTCCCCATCTCCCTCTCTTCCCTCTCTTCCCCCTTTGCCTATCTTCCCCCTCTCCATCTCCCCCCTCTCCCTCTCTTCCCCCTCTCCCTCTCTTCCCCCTCTCTTCCCCCTCTCCCTCTCTTCCCCCTCTCTTCCCCCTCTGCAGTCGTTGGGCACCAGTGTGGTGGTGGATATAGCTGTGATGGGCGAGGCCCACGGCCTGATCTCAGACCTGCTGGCAGACCCCTCGCTGCCCCCCAACACCTGCACCTCCCTCCGTGCCGTCAGCAGCCTGCTCACCACTCAGCTCAACTTCCAGGTAAGAGCTGAACTCTATGCAAACTGTTTCTACGCCACTGACAGAATGTGTAAGGGCAGTGTGCAATATATATATATAATGTATGATATGCAGTACCAGTCAAAAGCTTGGCCACATCTACTCCATTCGAGGGTTTTTCTTTATTTTTACTATTTTCTACATTGTAGAATAATAGTGACGGCATCAAAACCATGCAATAACACATTTGGAATCATGTAGTAACCAAAAATGTGTTAAACATATCAAAATTTAATTTATATTTGAGATTCTTCAAAGTAACCACCCTTTGTCTTGACAGCTTTGATCACTCTTGGCGTTCTCTTAACCAGCTTCATGAGGTAGTCACCTGGAATGCATTTTAATTAACAGGTGTGCCTTGTTAAAAGTTCATTTGTGGAATTTCTTTCCTTCTTAATGCGTTTGAGCCAATCAGTTGTGTTGAATCAGGCCTTCATGGTCGAATTGCTGCAAAGAAACAACTACTAAAGGACACCAATAAGAAGAAGAGACTTGCTTGGGCCAAGAAACAAGAGCAATGGACATTAGACTGGTGGAAATCTGTCCTTTGGTCTGATGAGTCCAAATTTGAGATGTTTGGTTTATCGTGTCTTTGTGAGTTCAGGTAACACTTTGATCGAAAAGTTCAGTAAATTAAGAAGTCTGTGGAACCAGTTACTTAATAATAATTTGTTGAAACAACTAGATGATTATTTTTACAGTGATACCTCCAATTCCCGTCCTCCTCTTTCCTCCATCTCACCCCCAACTCTTGTAGGTCCTGGGAAACCAAAACAGTTTGGCAATAGAATAGTGCTTCAAAGAACTGTCTGCCAGAGACTAATGATGCTCTTTAGACTGATACTGTTCCATAGACGGTTCCTTTTAAGGTCCAACTACACACAGTACAGAAACTCAGTTCTCTACAGGAGAGTATTTAGTCTCCTATCTAATGTTACCAACCGGTTCCAACCGCCGTGTCTTCGTGAGATGCAGAGTAGGTGAATGGATGATCTCCGCATGTGTGGTTCCCACCATGAAAAATGGAGAAGGAACAATGATGGTGTGGGGGTGCTTTGCTGGTTACACATTCTGTGATTTATTTAGAATACAAGGCACACTTAACCAGCATGGCTACCACAGCATTCTGCAGCGACACGCCATCCCATCTGGTTTGCGCTATCACTTGGGACTATCATTTGTTTTTCAACAGGGCAATGACCCAAAACACACCTCTAGGCTGTGTAAGGGCTATTTGACAAAGAAGGAGTGTGATGGAGTGCTGCATCAGATGACCTGGCCTCCACAATCACCCAACCTCATCCCAATTGAGATAGTATGGAATGAGTTGGGCCGCAGAGTGAAGGAAAAGCAGCCAACAAGTGTTCATCAACTCCTTCAAGACTGTTGGAAAAGCATTCCTCAAGCTGGTTGAGAGAATGCCAAGAGTGTGCAAAGCTGTCACCAAGGCAAAGGGTGGCTACTTTCAAGAATCTAAAAAATAAATATATTTAGAATTGTTTAACACTTTTTTGGTTACTACATGATGCCATATGTGTTATTTCATAGTTTTGATGTCTTCACTATTATTAAACAATGTAGAAAATAGTAAAAATAAAGAAGAACCCTCCAATGAGTAGGTGTCCAAACTTTTGACTGGTACTGTATGTATAACTTGCAATATAGTGTATGTATTGTGTATCATTGTAGTAGTATTTATTCTTCCTGGAGTCCAAACAGGAAACAAAACAGTAAAATAAGTCAAATACATAATATAATATCATAATATACATACCACTACATAACACTGCATAGTACTACATAACACTACATAATACTACATAATACTAGATAACACTACATAATACTACATAGTAGTACATCGTACTACATAACACTACGTAGTACTACATAACACTACGTAATAATACATAATACTAGATAACACTACATGCCACTACATAATACTACATACCACTACATAACACTACATACTACTACATACGTTACATAACACTACATAGTACTACATTGTACTGCATGACACTACATAACACGATGTAATACGAAATAATACTACATAGCACTACATAATACTACATATTACTACATAATAATACATAACAATAGATAATACTAGATTTCACTACAAAATACTACATTATACTACGTTATACTTCATAACACTAAATAATACTGCATAATACTACATAATGCTACATAACACTACATAACACTACATAATACTACACAGCACTACATAATACTACATAATACTGCATTGTACCACACAAAACTACATACCACTACATAATACTACATAATACTACATAACATTACATAACACTACATAATACTACATAACACGACATAATACTACAAAACACTACATAATACAATATAACACGACATAATAGGACATAATACTACATAATACTACATCATCTCCTACCTCTGCCTCATGCTTCAGAAACAGTAGATGGCTCCTGTCCTATGAGCTGTTCTGGCTTGCACAAGCCAAGGATTCGGTCAAGGCCACCCAGCTACATAATGTAATACGTAGTACAGTGTAAATTACAGTACAAAATATATATCTACGTGTCTCTTCACAGTCCCCGTTGGGTCGTAAAGGTGTTTTTTTCTGGTTTTTGAATCCGTTTTTTGTTGTTGCTAGCTTGAGTTACCTGGGGTGGCAGAGAGTTCCATGACGTCGTTTTCCCAGCCTCTGTTCTGGACCTGGGGACTGTGAAGAGACCTCTGGTTGAATGTCTTGCGTTATACTGATGAGTGTCTGAACTGTGTGTCAACTGCTTGAACAGATTCGGTACCTTCAACACATCAATACCTCGCACAAAGACCAATAGTGATGCAATCAATCACTTCTCAACTTTGAGCCAGGAGAGACTGACGTGCATGTTACTGACATTTGCCCTCTGTGTACATCTAAGTGCAAGACGTGTTGCTCTGTTCTGGACCAACTGGAATTGACCTATGTTCCTCTTTGTCGCACCTGACCACACAACTGGGCAGTGGTCCAGGTGTGACAAAACTAGGGCCTGTAGGACCTGTCTGATCGACTGAGATGTCAAGAAAGCAGAGCAACACCTTATCATGGACAGACCTCTTTCCATTTTAGCAACGACTGAGTCTATATGTTTTGACCATGACAGATTGCTATCTAGGGTTACACCAAGCAGTTTAGTCTCCTCAATTTGCCCAATAGATCTACATTAGGTTTAGGGTTAAGTGAGTGATTTGTCCCCCAATTTTTTTGTTGTTGTTAGTTACCCATTCTAGAACTGACTGGAGCTCTATGTTTAGGGTGTCATACATTAGATGTATTCTACTGTTGTAGCCGACGTATATACAGTACTGTTGAGTCGTCAACGTACATAAACACAG
Source organism: Salvelinus alpinus (assembly GCF_045679555.1). Classification (NCBI taxonomy): domain Eukaryota; kingdom Metazoa; phylum Chordata; class Actinopteri; order Salmoniformes; family Salmonidae; genus Salvelinus; species Salvelinus alpinus. The sequence goes on from NC_092094.1 coordinate 8,702,731, forward strand.
GGGCTTTATTCAAGGTCAGTGGGAAGGTCATCCTCGATTGTGTTTTTGTGTTGATTGAGTACAGCTCCCCTTCCAGGTAGGAAAAGATAGCATGAGTGAGTGACAGTCTGTTTGTGCTCTCATGCCAACTCTTTATCACTCATTGCCGTTCCTAACGTTTGGCTTGACAATAACAGCAACGGAGTAGGCAAGAACACAAACAGATCTGGGACCAGCTTTAATGAAAAGATGCAGGACACGCATGAGGAAGAGTCCTGCCCTAGTCCCTAATGTACTGCCAGTCTTTCCCAATCTGTCCATTCTGTTGCCTACCTAAAACAAAACGTGGACCACAATGGAAATAAGTATAATATATGTATTTGTATTTATGTACCGTAGGTTTACTTGGCTGAGGCACCGCTTTGTGTATCTTAAATCTGTCAAATAAAATTAAATATACAATTCTTCCAGCCCCTGCACCGTCCGCGCCTCGCTCCCCTGGGCGTCAACCTGGGAGACGCCTACATCTGCTCCGACTCAGAGGAGGGGTCTGAGAAGACAGGGGAGAGGACCAATTCCTTACCTAAGGTGAGGACAGATGCATGGTGGGAAAGGGAGAGGGGGAGAGGAGGGGTCTGAGAAGACAGGGGAGAGGACCAATACCTTACCTAAGGTGAGGACAGATGCATGGTGGGAAAGGGAGAGGGGGAGAGGAGGGGTCTGAGAAGACAGGGGAGAGGACCAATACCTTACCTAAGGTGAGGACAGATGCATGGTGGGAAAGGGAGAGGGGGAGAGGAGGGGTCTGAGAAGACAGGGGAGAGGACCAATACCTTACCTAAGGTGAGGACAGATGCATGGTGGGAAAGGGAGAGGGGGAGAGGGGGGGCCTGAGAAGACAGGGGAGAGGACCAATACCTTACCTAAGGTGAGGAAAGATGCATGGTGGGAAAGGGAGAGGGGGAGAGGAGGGGTCTGAGAACACAGGGGAGAGGACCAATACCTTACCTAAGGTGAGGACAGATGCATGGTGGGAAAGGGAGAGGGGGAGAGGAGGGGTCTGAGAAGACAGGGGAGAGGACCAATACCTTACCAAAGCTGAGAACAGATGCATGGTGGAAAAGGGAAAGGGAAGCGGAGGGGTCTGAGAAGATAGGGGAGATGACCAATACCTTACCAAAGCTGAGAACAGATGCATGGTGGGAAAAGGAAAGGGGAAGCGGAGGGGTCTGAGAAGATAGGGGAGATGACCAATACCTTACCTAAGGTGAGGACAAATGCATGGTGGGAAAGGGAGATGGGCAGAGGATGGGCCTGAGAAGGGGGGGGACCAATATACTCTACCTAAGGAGAGGAGGGTCCTGACTGCTATACAGTGCCTTCAGAAAGTATTCACACCCCTTTACTTTTTCCACATTTAGTTTTTTTACAAAGTGGAATTCAACTTTATTTAATTTACATTTTTTGGTCAACAATCCATACAAAATACTCTGTAATGTCAAAGTGACATTTTTACATTTGTAAAAATGAATATATCTTGATTCGATAAGTATTCATCCCCCTAAGTCAATACATGTTAGAATCACCTTTGTCAGCGGTTACAGCTGTGAGTCTTTCTGGGTAAGTCTCTGAGTGCTTTGCACACCTGAATTGTAAAATATTTGCACATTATTCTTTAAAAAATTCTACAAGCTTTGTCAAGTTGGTTGTTAATCATTTCTAGACAGCCATTTTTAAGTCTTGCCATAGATTTGAAAGCCAATTGAAGTCAAATCTGTAACTAGGCCAATGAGGAACATTCAATGTCATCTTGGTAAGCAATTGCAGTGTGTATTTGGCCTTGTGTTTAATGTTATTGTCCTGCTGAAAGGTGAATTTGTCCTGCTGAAAGGTGAATTTGTCCCGCTGAAAGGTGAATTTGTCCTGCTGAAAGGTGAATTTGTCCTGCTGAAAGGTGAATTTGTCCTGCTGAAAGGTGAATTTGTCCTGCTGAAAGGTGAATTTGTCCTGCTGAAAGGTGAATTTGTCCTGCTGAAAGGTGGATTTGTCCTGCTGAAGGTGAATTTGTCCTGCTGAAAGGTGAATTTGTCCTGCTGAAAGGTGAATTTGTCCTGCTGAAAGGTGAATTTGTCCTGCTGAAAGGTGAATTTGTCTCCCAGTATCTGTTGGAAATAGTCTTGGGTTATATACCGTTTATACCACATACCGGGGTATTTTGAAACACCACTGCCTTGTCGGTTTGTCAAATAAATGACATTCAGCTCAGGGCTCCAGCTATGCATTTGGTTTGCTAACTTGCTAGCTAAGTGGCTAAATGTCAAGATCAAGCTTTTTTGTTACAGCAGAGACATTTAATCCAATCAAATGTTATTTGTTACATGTGCCCGAATGCAAAAGGTGTAGTAGACCTTACCGTGAAATGCTTACTTACAAGCCCTTAACCGACAATGCAGTTCGAGAAATAGAGTTAAGAAAATATGTAGTAAATTAAATAAAGTCAAAAATTAAATAAAAAGTTGTCACGGCTGTTGAAAGATGAGGACCAAGGTGCAGCGTTGTGAGCGTACATTTTCTTTTATTTAGAAAAAAGACGCCGAACAAAACAATACACACCTCAAAACAAACCGTGAAGCTAAAGGCTAAGTGCCATAAAGAAAGTCAACTTCCCACAAAACCAGGTGGGAAAAAGGGCTACCTAAGTATGGTTCCCAATGATTGAGAACCATACCCGGCCAAAACATAAAAATAGAAAATCATAGAAAAACAAAACATAGAATGCCCACCCCAAATCACACCCTGACCAAACCAAAAAGAGGCATAAAAAGGATCTCTAAGGTCAGGGCGTGACAAAAGTAACACAATAAAATAACATTAACGAGGCTATAATCCCCTCCAGGATCAAGATCCCTGTTCCCTAAATTGTTTTGTGCTGTATTTTTTTTATACCACCCCTTATGTGCACTTCCAGTAATACTGTATACCCCGGTATAGTACTGAAAACGGTATGACAGCGTGAACATCTGGATACGGCCCAGCCCTATTTGGAAAGCAGACTGAACCACTAGGATTCTGCCGGTGCTTAGCTCTATTTCGTTAGTCCTCCCTAGTCCTTGCCGATGACAAGCATACCCATAACATGATGCAGCCACCACCATGCTTAAAATATGATATTCAGCTAGCGGGATATACGCTGCACCGGCAGGATAGAACAGCACACTCCGGTAAGACAGGGGGGGGGGGGGGGGGGGCGTCTGTGCATATTTGTAAACAACAGCTGGTGCACGAAACCTAAGGAAGTCTCTAGATTTTACTCGCCTGAAGTAGAGTATATGTGATAAACTGCAGGCCACCTACTTGCCTAGAGAGTTCTCAGCTATACCTTTCGTGGCTGTTTATTTACCACCACAGACAGATGCTGGCACTAAGACCACACTCAGTCAGCTGTATAAGGAAACAGGAAAACACTCACCTAGAGGCGGCGCTCCTAGTGGCCGGAGACTTTAATGCAGGGAAACTTAAATCAGTTCTACCAAATCTCTATCAACATGTTAAATGTGCAACCAGAGGGAAAAAAAATTCTAGATCACCTGTACTCCACACAGAGACACGTACAAAGCTCTCCCTTGCCCTCCATTTGGTAAATCCGACCACAACTCTATCCTCCTGATTCCTGCTTACAAGCGAAAATTAAAGCAGGAAGCACCAGTGACTCGGTCTATAAAAAAATGGTCAGATGAAGCAGATGCTAAACTACAGGACTGCTTTGCTATTACAGACTGGAACATGTTCCGGGATTCTTCCGATGACATTGAGGAATACACCACATCAGTCACTAGCTTTATCAATAAGTGCATTGAGGACGTCGTCCCCACAGTGACTGTACGTACATACCCCAACCAGAAGCCATGGATTACAGGCAACATTCGCACTGAGCTAAAGGGTAGAGCTGCTGATTTCAAGGTGCGGGACTCTAACCCGGAAGCTTACAACAAATCCCACTATGCCCTGCGACGAACCATCAAACAGGCAAAGCGTCAATAAGGGCTAAGATTGAATCATACTACACCGGCTCCGATGCTCGTCGGATGTGGCAGGGCTTGCAAACTATTACAGACTACAAAGGGAAGCACAGCCGCGAGCGGCCCAGTGACACAAGCCTACCAGACGAGCTAAATCACTTCTATGCTCGCTTCGAGGCAAGCAACATTGAGGCATGCATGAGAGCATCAGCTGTTCCGGATGACTGTGTGATCACGCTCTCCGTAGCCGACGTGAGTAAGACCTTTAAACATGTCAACATACACAAGGCTGCGGGGCCAGACGGATTACCAGGACGTGTGCTCCGGGCATGTGCTGACCAACTGGCAGGTGTCTTCACTGACATTTTCAACATGTCCCTGACTGAGTCTGTAATACCAACATGCTTCAAGCAGACCACCATGGTCCCTGTGCCCAAGAACACAAAGGCCCGTAGCACGCACGTCTGTAGCCACGAAGTGCTTTGAAAGGCTGGTAATGGCTCACATCAACACCATTATCCCAGAAACACTAGACCCACTCCAATTTGCATACCGTCCAAACAGATCCACAGATGATGCAATCTCTGTTGCACTCCACACTGCCCTTCCCCACCTGGACAAAAGGAACACCTATGTGAGAATGCTGTTCATTGACTACAGCTCAGCGTTCAACACCATAGTACCCTCAAACCTCATCACCAAGCTAAGGATCCTGGGACTAAACACCTCCCTCTGCAACTGGATCCTGGACTTCCTGATGGGCCGCCCCCAGGTGGTGAGGGTAGGTAGCAACACATCTGCCACCTTGATCCTCAACACTGGAACTCCCCAGGGGTGCGTGCTCAGTCCCCTCCTGTACTCCCTGTTCACCCACGACTGCATGGCCAGGCACAACTCCAACACCATCATTAAGTTTGCTGATGACACAACAGTGGTAGGCCTGATCACCGACAACGACGAGACAGCCTTTAGGGAGGAGGTCAGAGACCTGGTCGTGTGGTGCCAGAATAACAACCTATCCCTCAACGTAACCAAGACTAAGGAGATGATTGTGGACTACAGGAAAAGGACCACCGAGCACGTCCCCATTCTCATCGACGGGGCTGTAGTGGAGCAGGTTGAGAGCTTCAAGTTCCTTGGTGTCCACATCAACAACAAACTAGATTGGTCCAAACACACCAAGACAGTCGTGAAGAGGGCACGACAAAGCCTATTCCCCCTCAGGAAACTAAAAAGATTTGGCATGGGTCCTGAGATCCTCAAAAGATTCTACAGCTGCAACATCGAGAGCATCGTGACTGGTTGCATCACTGCCTGGTACGGCAATTGCTCGGCCTCCGACCGCAAGGCACTTCAGAGGGTAGTGCGTACGGCCCAGTACATCACTGGGGCTAAGCTGCCTGCCATCCAGGACCTCTACACCAGGCAGTGTCAGAGGAAGGCCCTAAAAATTGTCAAAGACCCCACCCATCCCAGTCATCCCAGACTGTTCTCTCTACTATCGCATGTCAAGCGGTACCGAAGTGCCAAGTCATAGGACAAAAAGGCTTCTCAACAGTTTTTACCCCCAAGCCATTTTACCGGGCCAGGTCAGCGGAATCAATCACCACCTTCCGGAGACACCTGAAACCCCACCTCTTTAAGGAATACCTAGGATAGGATAAAGTAATCCTTCTAACCCCCCCCCCCCCCCCCCCCTTAGAGTTAGATGCACTATTGTAAAGTGGTTGTTCCACTGGACATCATAAGGTGAATGCACCAACTTGTAAGTCGCTCTGGATAAGAGCGTCTGCTAAATGACTTAAATGTAAATGTAAAATAAGACTCCTGAACAGGTAACCAAATGGTTACCCGGACTATTTGCATTGTGTGCCCCCCCTAACCTCTCTTTTACGTTGCTGCTACTCTCTGTTTTACTTATATGCATAGTCACTTTAACTATACATTCATGTACATACTACCTAAATTGGCCCGACCAACCAGTGCTCCCGCACATTGGCTAACCGGGCTATCTGTATTGTGTCCCGCCACCCTCCAACCCCTCTTTTTACGCTACTGCTACTTTCTGTTCATCATATATGCATAGTCACTTTAACCATATCTACATGTACATACTACCTCAATCAGCCCGACTAACCGGTGTCTGTATGTAGCCGTGCTTCTCTTTTTTCAAATGTCTTTTTACTGTTGTTTTATTTCTTTACTTACCTACACACACACACACACACATACCTTTTTTTTGCACTATTGGTTAGAGCCTGTAAGTAAGCATTTCACTGTAAGGTCTACACCTGTTGTATTCGGCGCACGTGACAAATAAACTTTGATTTGATTTGATGATGTGGTACTCAGTGATGTGTTGTGTTCGATTTACCACAAACATAACACTTTGTATTCTAGTCATAAAGTCAATTTCTTTGCAACATTTTTTGCAGTTTTACTTCAGTGCCATATTTCAAACAGGATGCATGTTTTGTAATATTTTATATTCTGTACTAACTTCCTTCTTTTCAGTCTGTCAATTAGGTTAGTATTGTGGAGTAACTACAATGTTGTTGATCCATCCTCAGGTTTATCTGGAAAACCACCCTGGTCTTTGTGGTTGAATCTGTATTTTAAATTCACTGCTTGACTGAGGGCCTGTCCAGGTGATTGTATGTGTGCAGTACAGAGATTAGGTTTATTATCATTTCATTATTGCACACAGAGTGAGTCCATGCAACTTAAAAAGCAAATGTTTACGCCTGAACTTATTTAGGCCATAAGATTTAAGTCATTTAACAGATGCTCAAATCCAGAGCGACTTACAGGAGCAATTAGGGTTAAATAAAGGTTTAAATAAATAAAATAAAAATGAGTGCCTTGTTCAAGGGCAAATCGTCAGATTCTTTACCTTGTTGACTTAAGACATTTCAGCTTTTCATTTTTTTTTAATCAATTTGTACAAATTTAGAAAAAACATAATTCCACTTTGAAATGTGTAAAAAGTCAAGGTTGTGTGACTACTTTCTGAAGGCACTGTATAATGACTACAGTGCATATATTTAGTGGAGAGGTATGGACTGGTATAAGACAGAATAGCAGAGGAATTTCCTTTTTTTGGGTTGAAAATAAACAGTGTAAGAAATGACACTTTGACATGGTCACCATGGGAACCGTGATGACATAGTGTGAATGTTGTTGTTGAATCAGTGATTCATCATTGTTATAACCCTCCCTAACATGACTTAGGGCCTACGTAACACTGTTACACGCATTTGTTAATCTTTTATAGTCTGGCTAAATGAGCAAGAGTACTCCCCTGCTTTTCACTTGTTACCGTCAAAGAAAAGACTGTATTTTCATAGAGTTTGAGTGGAGAAAAATATAGCACGTGTCTTGGTGTGCTTAGAGGGGAGGAGGGGGGTGGGGGGGGGTTCTCCTTCTCGTTCTCTCTTTCATTTAAACAGCTGTGTCAACATGACAGATTTTCAGAAGCAGGCAGAGAGAGAGATGGAGAGAGAGATAGAGAGCGAGCGAGATGGAGAGAGAGATGGAGCGAGAGAGCGAGAGAGAGAGTGAGAGAGAGAGAGAGAGAGAGAGAGAGAGAGAGAGAGAGAGAGAGAGAGAGAGAGAGAGAGAGAGAGAGAGAGAGAGAGAGAGTGAGAGAGAGAGAGATTGAGAGAGAGATAGAGAGCGAGAGAGAGAGTGAGAGAGAGAGAGAGATGGAGCGAGAGAGAGAGAGAGAGAGAGAGAGAGAGAGAGTGAGTGAGTGAGTGAGTGAGTGAGTGAGTGAGTGAGTGAGTGAGTGAGTGAGTGAGTGAGTGAGTGAGTGAGTGAGTGAGTGAGTGAGTGAGTGAGAGAGTGAGTGAGATTTGTTGATTTCAAAAAAGATTTTGACTCAATTTGTCATGAGGGTCTGCTAAACATCAAATAATGCATGCAGAGCAGAATTAGGCTGATACCCGCTAACTATCACAATCCAGAAAAGAGACGTTAAATTCTACAACCACCTAAAAGGAAGCAATTCCCAAATCTTCCATAACAAATCCATCACCTACAGAGAGATGAACCTGGAGAAGAGTCCCCTACGCAAGCTGGACCTGAGGCTCTGTTCACAAACACAAACAGACCCCACAGAGCCCCAGGACAGCAACACAGTTAGACCCAACCAAATCATGAGATTTGACACATTGGAAAGGATTATCAAAAAATCTGAGCAAACTAGAATGCTATTTGGCCCTGAACAGAGAGTACACAGTGGCAGAATACCTGGCCACCATGACTGACCTAAACTTAAGGAAAGCTTTGACTATGTACAGACTCAGTGAGCATAGCCTTGCTATTGAGAAAGGCAGGCTATGTGCACACTGCCCACAAAATGAGGTGGAAACTGAGCTGCACTTTCTAACTTCCTGCCAAATGTGTGACCATATTAGAGACACATATTTCCCTCAGATTACACAGACCCACAAAGACTTAAAAAAAAAAATCAAATTTTGATAAACTCCCATATCTATTGGGTGAAATACCACAGTGTGCCATCACAGCAGCAAGATGTGTGACCTGTTGCCACAAGAAAAGGGCAACCAGTGAAGAACAAACACCATTGTAAATACAACCCGTATTTATGTTTATCTATTTTCCCCTTTGTACTAAACTATTTTTACATCGTTACAACACTGTATATATACATAATATGACATTTGAAATGTCTTTAATCTTTTAGAACTTTTGTGAGTGTAATGTTTACTGTTCATTTTTTTTGTTCATTTCACTTTTGTTTATTATCTATTTCACTTGCTTTGGCAATGTAAACATATGTTTCCCATGCCAATAAAGCCCTTTGAATTGAATTGAGAGAGACAGAGACAGAGACAGAGACAGAGACAGAGGCAGAGACAGAAAGAGACAGAGAGAGACAGAAAGAGAGAGACAGAGACAGAGGCAGAGACAGAAAGAGAGAGACAGAGACAGAGATGTGTAGAAGCAGAAAGACACTACGCGACTAGAGAGGGATGAGGGATGTGAGGGATGAGGGATGAGAGGGATGAGGGATGAGGGATGAGAGGGATGAGGGTGAGGGATGAGAGGGATGAGGGATGAGGGATGAGAGGGATGAGGGATGAGGGATGAGAGGGATGAGGGATGAGAGGGATGAGGGATGAGAGGGATGAGGGATGAGAGGGATGAGGGATGAGGGATGAGAGGGATGAGGGATGAGAGGGATGAGGGATGAGGGATGAGAGGGATGAGGGATGTGAGGGATGAGGGATGTGAGGGATGAGGGATGACAGTTTATGTATTTACAGACAGGAGGACTCCCTGTTGATACGTTGATCATTTATCTGAAGGATTACATAACTCTTCCCCCTCTACTTCACTTTGGTCCCCCCTCTATTCCCTCTCTCCTAACTCCCCCCAACCCCCACGGTGTGTGTGGTCGGTCGACTGGTACCTGTTCCATCAGTGATCCAACCAGCCCCAGAGCTGACAGAATGATAGTTTTAGCTCGTCTGTATGAAGCACTGACGCAATAAAACCTTGTTAAAAGTATAGCTAAAACAAACTGTGCAGCGCCCAATCATGGAGAAGCTAAGGAGGCTACTTTACATACACACACACGCAGGCTTGCGCGCGCACACACACACAGACTTTCCAGGGAGAGCCAGGGAGAGCCACGGAGCGCCAGGGAGGGCCAGGGAGGGCCAGGGAGGGCCAGGGAGCACCAGAGAGAGCCAGGGAGAGCCAGGGAGGGCCATGGAGGGCCAGGGAGAGCCAGGGAGGGCCATGGAGGGCCAGGGGGAGCCAGGGAGAGAGGGCTGGCAGAACTCTAAGTGCCTGTGGGAGAGAACTGGAGGAGGGGGAATGCGGTTAGCGGCGGAGGGGGTGTTGTGTGTGTGTGTGTGTGTGTGTGTGTGTGTGTGTGTGTGTGTGTGTGTGTGTGTGTGTGTGTGTGTGTGTGTGTGTGTGTGTGTGTGTGTGTTTGTTGTGTGTGTGTGTGTGTGTGTGTGTGTGTGTGTGTGTGTGTGTGTGTGTGTGTGTGTGTGTGTGTGTGTGTGTGTGTGTGTGTGTGTGTGTGTGTGTGTGTGTGTGTGTGTGTGTGTGTGTGGTGGAAAGTCCTGTACTGCTGTGCTGTGCTTGCTTTTTTCTCTAAGAGAAGTTTTGACATCCACTGTGGTGCATACTGATGGCTTTCCAGTGCTTAAATCCCCAAACTTGCATTCTTCTAAAAACACACATATAGCCGTGTGCACATATTCATGTACACACACACACACACACACACACACACACACACACTTACTGTTTTCAAAGTGCTGCATGTTCTCATTTTTAATATGCTGAGCCACTGAGAACTGTCTGGCGTGAGTTCAGGCCGAGGAGAGGAGGAGAAGCACATACCAACTACGAAAAACATGAATAACATGAATAACAAACACGTAATCGTTAACAAACTGTTTGAATCTTTAACTAAACATTTTTCTCCACACGAACCATGAACACATAACCTGTAACATCTAAACAAACCACACTCTTTGTACCCATCACAAAACATCACAAAACATCTTGAAACATTCCAAAATATCATGATACATAACGAAACATCACTGAACATCACTAGACATCACAAAACATCACAAAACACCATCAAACGCCATTAAACATCATCAAACACCATGAAACATCACCAAACACCAAAAAAACATTTCTGAACATCACTAAACATCGCTAAACATCATCAGACACCAGTAAATGTACCCAAACATCACCAAACACCATGAAACATCACCAAAAACCACAAGACATCACCAAACACCGCAAGACATCACCAAACACCGCAAGACATCACCAAACACCACAAGACATCACCAAACACCATGAAACATCACCAAACACCATGAAGCATCACCAAACACCATGAAACATCACCAAACACCACAAGACATCACCAAACACCACAAGACATCACCAAACACCATGAAACATCAACAAACACCATGAAACATCACCAAACACCATGAAGCATCACCAAACACCATGAAACATCATAAAACACAACAAGACATCACCAGACACCACAAGACATCATCAAACACCATGAAACATCATAAAACACAACAAGACATCACCAAACACCACAAGACATCACCAAACACCATGAAACATCACCAAACACCACAAGACATCACCAAACACCACAAGACATCACCAAACACCACAAGACATCACCAAACACCATGAAACATCACCAAACACCACAAGACATCACCAAACACCACAAGACATCACCAAACACCATGAAACATCACCAAACACCAAAAGACATCACCAAACACCACAAGACATCACCAAACACCATGAAACATCACCAAACACCACAAAACATCACCAAACACCATGAAACATCATAAAACACCACAAGACATCTAAGCTGTATTTACTCAGATATCACAGCAGGAGTTTTACAATTGAGCTGACCGGGCAGAGAGACAGACAGACAGACAGACAGACAGACAGACAGACAGACAGACAGACAGACAGACAGACAGACAGACAGACAGACAGACAGACAGACAGACAGACAGACAGACAGACAGACAGACAGACAGACAGACAGACAGACAGACAGACAGACAGTACTGGGTCATGGTGCATGTCAAGGGGTTGCATGAGAGAGCTTTGCCACACGTACTGCCAACTCTCTGCCAGCGAACAGATGGCAGCATCGCTACTGGGAATCCCAGGGAAAGAAGACAGTGTGGGAGAGAGAGGAGAGGAGAGGGGGAAGGAAGAGAGAGATAATCCAATGAACTAGTGTCAACAACAGCCCACCCAATACCTCACTAGAATGATGAGGAACTCATACAGCCCTCCCCTGAGTCTGCAGACTCTCTGATTCTTCAATCTCTTTGATCTCTATACATCTTACTGCATGTAAGACACTAGCTTTGTCCCAATATCCACACTTATACCAATAAGTAATGTAGTATGGACATTCTTTGAAATCAGTTGTTGCGTTATTTGTTCCATTGTAGCTACTTATCTAACAGATCATTGTATGATGTTGTGCGTTTGTAGCGTCTGCGGCGTAGCCTGCACCCGGGGCTGTTGAGAAGGATCTCCTCTACATGGACCACCACCACCTCAGCTACGGGCTTGCCCACCATCGAGCCCGGACCAGTACGCAGGGCCAGCATCAGCATCAAACCCTTCCACGAGCCGCTCGCCTGCAGGTAGGCTACAGTACTGAGCCCAACTCTGGTCCTTACCCTAACCCTCACAAACTATCCAACAGTACAAAAACAGCGTGGGTTTAACCCTTTAGACCACAATAGAATTCTAGAACGGTGCTATGGGTTCTAGAATGGGTTTTAAAAAGAAGTCTGGTATGAAATTGTAATCGTACCGTGATCACCATAGTGATAATTACTGTCTGTCATCAGTAGGATATTGGAGTTCTAAAGGGTTCACTTTACTATAACGTGCTAAACCCAGAGTCATACTGTGGCATAATGAAGCAGGACGCCCCAGCAGACAGTCATTTACGGAAAGGGACCATGTGCCCCATGTGGGACAGAGAGACACTGTGCCCTTTTTTTAAACATTTTTTGTTTTAAAAGCAGACGCTCTTATCCAGAGGCACAGTTAGTGCATTCATCTTAAGAAATAGCTAGGTGATACAACTACATATCACAGTCGTAGTACATTTTTTTCAAGTTATCAGCAAAGCCATAAATCAGGGGGGGTTGGGTTATGCAACAAACACAGGAAACATATAAATATAAGGGTTAAGTGCCTTGCTCAAGGGCACATCAAAGAATGTTTCACCTCGTAGGCCCGGGGATTCAAACTAGCAACCTTTCGGTTACTTGCCCAACGCTCTAACCGCTATCTGCCCCCCCGCTAAAGGAATTAACCTGAATAACTAAAACATAAAAGACACTCCATTATACATGATTTCTGCAGAGACAGGAATCAGAGCTGTGTATATAATATACAGATGTAGGCCTATGGGGGTTGTGTGTATTAGCTGGGAGCTTTGATTGTGGCTACATTAAGTAGGCATGTCTCTCTATCTCTCTCTGTGTGTGTGTGTGTGTGTGTGTGTGTGTGTGTGTGTGTGTGTGTGTGTGTGTGTGTGTGTGTGTGTGTGTGTGTGTGTGTGTGTGTGTGTGTGTGTGTGTGTGTGTGTGTGTGTGTGTATTGCTGGGGGTCTTGGGAAGGCTGCATAGAATTGAGATGAGACTGATAAACTGAAATGAAAACAGCTGAAAACGTCCAAACATGGCCACAGTCACACACTGTCTCATAGTCAGTATTTTCCCTCTGTCCCTGAACCAATACGTAGTATATTATTAGTAATTTCCAACGGTAAATATTCTCTAGATTGATGCGTGATGCTGAGAATACACAGGCCTCTCACTGTCTCTGTTATGATGTTTTGGTATTATTATTGTGGTATAGTTCTCATGGATCCATGTCCTTTAATAGTCTGTGTTTTGTAATTAGAAGACGTTGTGGTCGGTTTGTGTTTAGGAAATGTCTCCACAGGGTCAACATTTCCTATGAAGGGGTTACTGTGACATTATTTATTGCTTGTGTTTTTAGCATGAGCTGGTCTATCCGAGCTGATCTAACCAGCTGATCTAACCAGCTGATCTAACCAGTTGATCTAACCAGCTGATCTAACCAGCTGATCTAACTGAGCTGGTCTATCCGAGCTGGTCTATCCGAGCTGATCTAACCAGCTGATCTAACCAGCTGATCTAACCAGCTGATCTAACCAGCTGATCTAACTGAGCTGATCTAACAAGTTGATCTAACCAGCTGATCTAACCAGCTGGTCTAACCAACTGATCTAACCAGCTGATCTAACCAGCTGATCTAACCAGCTGATCTAACCATCTGATCTATTCGAGCTGATCTAACCAGCTGGTCTATCCGAGCTGATCTAACCAGCTGATCTATTCGAGCTGATTTAACCAGCTGATCTAACCAGCTGATCTAAGCAGCTGATCTAACCAGTTGATCTAACCAGCTGATCTAACCAGCTGATCTAACTGAGCTGGTCTATCCGAGCTGATCTAACCAGCTGATCTAACCAGCTGATCTAACCAGCTGATCTATTCGAGCTGATCTAACCAGCTGATCTAACCAGCTGATCTTACCAGCTGATCTAACCAGTTGATCTAACCAGCTGATCTAACCGAGCTTTAGCGTAACAGATGATAGTGTGTGTGTGTGTGTGTGTGTGCGTGTGCGTGTGCGTGTGCGTGTGCGTGCGCGTGTGTGCGTGTGTGTGTGTGTGTGCGTGTGCGTGCGTGTGTGTGTGCGTGTGTGTGTGTGTGTGTGTGTGTGAGAGAGAGAGATGGAAAGTATGCGTGCCACGTCGAAGAACCAGCGCTGAAACATTCATGAGAGAGATTATTCTCATTGTCTTTAAAAGCTGAACGCAGACAGAACAGTTCTCTTCCTTCATGTTCCTATCCTCCTTCTCCTTTATCCCTCAACACGCTCATGACATGGACATGAAAGGCCTCTCTAATGAAGACAAACACACACACACACACACACACACACACACACACACACACACACACACACACACACACACACACACACACACACACACACACACACACACACACACACACACACACACACACACACACACACATAACAGGTCGACACAAAAGGGCTCACTGACTGAGCATAAGTTTTGTCTGTAAATGGAAACTTCCTGGCAACATTAGGTCCTCTGTGTGTGTCTGGAGCAACATGCAAACGGACAACAGAGGAAGGACTACACACACCCACGCAAAACAGACGTATGCACACAAACACACACACGCACAAACATGCACACACACTCACACACACACACACACACACACGCACAAACTCATATACGCTGGATGAAAAAAAATGGAAACTGGATGAAAAACAAATGTCAAAGTCTTGATGTGGTGTTTGTTTGTTACCAGGACTTCTTCCTGCTTCTTCCCAACAGACTATGCTTCTTCTCAACAGGCTCTGCTTCTTCCCAACAGACTCTGCTTCTTCCCAACAGACTCTGCTTCTTCCCAACAGGCTCTGCATCTTCCCAACAGACTCTGCTTCTTCCCAACAGACTCTGCTTCTTCCCAACAGACTCTGATTCTTCCCAACAGACTCTGATTCTTCCCAACAGACTTTGATTCTTCCCAACAGACTCTGGTTCTTCCCAACAGACTCTGCTTCTTCCCAACAGACTCTGGTTCTTCCCAACAGACTCTGCTTCTTCCCAACAGACTCTGCTTCTTCCCAACAGACTCTGCTTCTTCCCAACAGACTTTGCTTCTTCCCAACAGACTCTGCTTCTTCCCAACAGACTCTGCTTCTTCCCAACAGACTCTGCTTCTTCCCAACAGACTCTGCTTCTTCCCAACAGACTCTGCTTCTTCCCAACAGACTCTGCTTCTTCCCAACAGACTCTGGTTCTTCCCAACAGACTCTGCTTCTTCCCAACAGACTCTGCTTCTTCCCAACAGACTCTGCTTCTTCCCAACAGGCTCTGCTTCTTCCCAACAGGCTCTGCTTCTTCCCAACAGGCTCTGCTTCTTCCCAACAGGCTCTGCTTCTTCCCAACAGGCTCTGCTTCTTCTCAACAGACTCTGCTTCTTCCCAACAGACTCTGCTTCTTCCCAACAGACTCTGCTTCTTCCCAACAGACTCTGCTTCTTCCCAACAGACTCTGCTTCTTCCCAACAGACTCTGCTTCTTCCCAACATACTCTGCTTCTTCCCAACAGACTCTGCTTCTTCCCAACAGACTCTGCTTCTTCCCAACAGGCTCTGCTTCTTCCCAACAGGCTCTGCTTCTTCCCAACAGACTCTGCTTCTTCCCAACAGACTCTGCTTCTTCCCAACAGACTCTGCTTCTTCCCAACAGGCTCTGCTTCTTCCCAACAGACTCTGCTTCTTCCCAACAGACTCTGGTACTTCCCAACAGACTCTGCTTCTTCCCAACAGACTCTGCTTCTTCCCAACAGACTCTGCTTCTTCCCAACAGACTCTGGTTCTTACCAACAGACTCTGCTTCTTCCCAACAGACTCTGCTTCTTCCCAACAGACTCTACTTCTTCCCAACAGACTCTGGTTCTTCCCAACAGACTCTGATTCTTCCCAACAGACTCTGGTTCTTCCCAACAGACTCTGCTTCTTCCCAACAGACTCTGCTTCTTCCCAACAGACTCTGATTCTTCCCAACAGACTCTGCTTCTTCCCAACATACTCTGCTTCTTCCCAACAGACTCTGCTTCTTCCCAACAGACTCTGCTTCTTCCCAACAGACTCTGCTTCTTCCCAACAGACTCTGCTTCTTCCCAACAGACTCTGTTTTTTCCCAACCGTACTGTACCTTCAGATAATGATTTAAACTGCACTTACCTTTGAGTGTATGTACAATGCGTGTGTCTGACCATAAATCCTGTAGGTGAGCACTGTGACGCTCCACCTGACTGTAGCTCTCTGAGTGTTTTGACTTAACTTCACCCTGCCTCAGTCTGTACATTCTGCCTCACTCTGCCTTAGTCTGCACATTCTGCCTCACCCTGCATCACCCTGTACATTCTGCCTCACCCTTCCTCAGTCTGCATATTCTGCCTCATCCTGCCTCAGTCTGCACATTCTGCCTCACCCTGCACATTCTGTCTCACCTTGCCTCGGTCTGCATATTCTGCCTCACCCTGCCTCAGTCTACACATTCTGCCTCATCCTGCCTCAGTCTACACGTTCTGCCTCACCCTGCCTCAGCCTGCACATTCTGCCTCACTTTGCCTCGGTCTGCACATTCTGCCTCACCTTGCCTCAGTCTGCACGTTCTGCCTCACCCTGCCTCAGTCTGCACATTCTGCCTCACCCTGCCTCAGCCTGCACATTCTGCCTCATCCTGCCTCACCCTGCCTCACCCTGTACATTCTGCCTCACCCTTCCTCAGTCTGCACATTCTGTCTCACTCTGCCTCAGTCTGCACATTCTGTCTCAGTCTGCCTCACCCTCACTCAGTCTGCACATTCTGCCTCACACTACCTCAGTGTGCACATTCTGCCTCATCCTGCCTTAGTCTGTACATTCTGCCTCACCCTGCCTCAGTCTGCACATTCTGCCTCACCGTGCCTCAGTCTGCATCACCCTGCCTCAGTCTGTCTCAGTCTGCCTCACCCTGCCTCAGTTTGTCTCAGTCTGCAGGCGCTGCACCCTGCCTCAGTCTGCACATTCTCCTTCACCCTGCCTCAGTCTGTCTCAGTCTGCCTCACCATGCCTCAGTCTGCACATTCTCCCTCACCCTGCCTCACCCTGTACATTCTGCCTCACCTTTCCGCAGTCTGTACATTCTGCCTCACCCTGCCTCAGTCTGCACATTCTGCCTCACCCTGCCTCAGTCTGCCTCACCCTGCCTCAGTTTGTCTCAGTCTGCAGGCGCTGCACCCTGCCTCAGTCTGCACATTCTCCTTCACCCTGCCTCACCCTGTACATTCTGCCTCACCTTTCCGCAGTCTGCACATTCTGCCTCATCCTGCCTTAGTCTGCAGGCGCTGCACTTCACTTCCTAAGTGGTTAGAGGAGACTGGAGAGTGAGTCATACTGCACACACACACACACACACACACGCACACGCACACGCACACGCGCACACGCACACGCGCACACGCACACACACACGCACACGCACACACGCACACACACACACTAAGGCCTCCAAGTAAACCTAATGGGCCTTTTCTAACATTCACACAACCTCAGACAACCTTAAAGGACAAGTTTAACCACCCCTCGAAAATGTCATATATTTTTCATTAGACACAGTTCTTTAACAAATAAAAGTCCTTTATGGAAAAAGTGTAGATAAGGGATAAAATCGAAAAGTGAAGATAAAAAATGTCCCTTTTCCTCTCATTCAATCCCCCCACTCACCCATTGTCACAAACAAACCTTCCCGAAAATATGAACCAAAGTCAATGTCGTTAAATGAAACTCCTTCGATAGGATAGGAAAGAATAATTGTTATGTGGTCTGTGATTTCTCATAAGTTCCTGCACTTTGCTTATCTAAATGTTCTGAGGCATACAATAAACTCTGATTGAACTCTACAAGCAACACACACACACACACACACACACACACACACACACACACACACACACACACACACACACACACACACACACACACACACACACACACACACACACACACACACACACACACACACACACACACACACACACACACACACACACAGACAGACATACACAGGCGCACATACACACATATACACACACACACACACACACACACACACAGACACAGACGTGCACACACACACACACACACACACACACACACACACACACACACACACACACACACACACACACACACACACACACACACACACACACACACACACACACACACACACACAGACAGACATACACAGGCGCACATACACACATATACACACACACACACACACACACAGACACAGACGTGCACACACACACACACACACACACACACACACACACACACACACACACACACACACACACACACACACACACACACACACACACACACACACACACACACACACACACACACACACACACACACATACAAACACACAGACGTGCACACACACACACACATACATACACACAAACAGACACACAGGCGTGCACACACTCCCCTCACCCCCTCTCTCTCTCAGCTGCAGTTACCCCAGTAGGCTGGCAGCTCTCTCTCTCAGCTGCAGTTTACCACAGCAGGCTGGCAGCTCTCTCTCTCAGCTGCAGTTACCCCAGCAGGCTGGCAGCTCTCTCTCTCAGCTGCAGTTTACCACAGTAGGCTGGCAGCTCTCTCTCTCAGCTGCAGTTTACCACAGCAGGCTGGCAGCTCTCTCTCTCAGCTGCAGTTACCCCAGCAGGCTGGCAGCTCTCTCTCTCTCTCAGCTGCAGGTCTCTCTCTCAGCTGCAGTTTACCACAGCAGGCTGGCCGCTCTCTCTCTCAGCAAGATGACAAATTAGCATTGGTCAGGAGCCCAAACTAACAGCACCACGGTGCCATGATAAACACTGCAGCCATTATTTTCATTTTCAAGTTATCTCCCTACATCCAGTAATCTACCTACATCCAGTAATCTAGCTACATCCAGTAATCTACCTACATCCAGTAATCTACCTACATCCAGTAATCTACCTACATCCAGTAATCTACCTCCTTCCAGTAATCTCCCTACATCCAGTAATCTACCTACATCCAGTAATCTCCCTACATCCAGTAATCTACCTACATCCAGTAATCTACCTACATCCAGTAATCTCCCTACATCCAGTAATCTCCCTACATCCAGTAATCTACCTACATCCAGTAATCTAGCTACATCCAGTAATCTCCCTACATCCAGTAATCTAGCTACATCCAGTAATCTCCCTACATCCAGTAATCTAGCTACTCTGTCTACCTACATCCAGTAATCTAGCTACATCCAGTAATCTACCTCCTTCCAGTAATCTCCCTACATCCAGTAATCTACCTACATCCAGTAATCTACCTACATCCAGTAATCTAGCTACTCTGTCTACCTACATCCAGTAATCTAGCTACTCTGTCTACCTCCTTCCAGTAATCTACCTACATCCAGTAATCTCCCTACATCCAGTAATCTCCCTACATCCAGTAATCTACCTACATCCAGTAATCTACCTACATCCAGTAATCTACCTACATCCAGTAATCTACCTACATCCAGTAATCTAGCTACTCTGTCTACCTCCTTCCAGTAATCTACATACATCCAGTAATCTACCTACATCCAGTAATCTCCCTACATCCAGTAGTCTACCTACATCCAGTAATCTAGCTACTCTGTCTACCTCCTTCCAGTAATCTACCTCCTTCCAGTAATCTACCTATATCCAGTAATCTAGCTACTCCATCTATCTACTTCCAGTAATCTCCCTCCTTCCAGTAATCTACCGACTTCCAGTAATCTACTTACTTCCTTTAATCTACCTACTCCGATACCAACCTATATCCAGTAATCTAGCTACTCCATCTATCTACCTCCAGTAATCTCCCTCCTTCCAGTAATCTACGACTTCCAGTAATCTACTTACTTCCTTTAATCTACCTACTCCGATACCAACCTATATCCAGTAATCTACCTACTCCGATACCAACCTATATCCAGTAATCTACCTACTCCGTCTAGCTACTTACAGTAGTCTAGCTACTCCATCTAGCTACTTCCAGTAGTCTAGCTACTTCCAGTAGTCTAGCTACTCCGTCTAGCTACTTACAGTAGTCTAGCTACTTCCAGTAGTCTAGCTACTCCGTCTAGCTACTTACAGTAGTCTAGCTACTTCCAGTAGTCTAGCTACTTCCAGTAGTCTAGCTACTCCGTCTAGCTACTTACAGTAACCTAGCTACTCCATCTAGCTACTTCCAGTAGTCTAGCTACTCCATCTAGCTACTTCCAGTAGTCTACCTACTCCGTCTAGCTTCTTCCAGTAACCTAGCTACTCCGTCTACCTTCTTCCAGTAGTCTAGCTACTCCGTCTAGCTACTTCCAGTAGTCTAGCTACTCTGTTTACCTTCTTCCAGTAGTCTAGCTACTCTGTCTAGCTACTTCCAGTAGTCTAGCTACTCCGTCTACTGTCTTCCAGTAGTCTAGCTACTCCATCTACCTTCTTCCAGTAGTCTAGCTACTCCGTCTAGCTTCTTCCAGTAGTCTAGCTACTCCGTCTAGCTACTTCCAGTAGTCTAGCTACTCCGTCTACCTTCTTCCAGTAGTCTAGCTACTCCGTCTAGCTACTTCCAGTAGTCTAGCTACTCCGTCTACTGTCTTCCAGTAGTCTAGCTACTCCGTCTACCTTCTTCCAGTAGTCTAGCTACTCCGTCTACCTTCTTCCAGTAGTCTAGCTACTCCGTCTAGCTACTTCCAGTAGTCTAGCTACTCCGTCTAGCTACTTCCAGTAGTCTAGCTACTCCGTCTAGCTACTTCCAGTAGTCTAGCTACTCCGTCTAGCTACTTCCAGTAACCTAGCTACTCCGTCTACCTTCTTCCAGTAACCTAGCTACTCCGTCTACCTTCTTCCAGTAGTCTAGCTACTCCGTCTAGCTACTTCCAGTAGTCTAGCTACTCCGTCTACCTTCTTCCAGTAGTCTAGCTACTCCGTCTAGCTACTTCCAGTAGTCTAGCTACTCCGTCTACCTTCTTCCAGTAACCTAGCTACTCCGTCTACCTTCTTCCAGTAAGCTAGCTACTCCGTCTAGCTTCTTCCAGTAGTCTAGCTACTCCATCTAGCTACTTCCAGTAACCTAGCTACTCCGTCTACCTTCTTCCAGTAACCTAGCTACTCCGTCTACTGTCTTCCAGTAAGCTAGCTACTCCGTCTAGCTACTTCCAGTAGTCTAGCTACTCCGTCTAGCTACTTCCAGTAGTCTAGCTACTCCGTCTAGCTACTTCCAGTAGTCTAGCTACTCCGTCTACCTTCTTCCAGTAGTCTAGCTACTCCGTCTAGCTACTTCCAGTAGTCTAGCTACTCCGTCTACCTTCTTCCAGTAACCTAGCTACTCCGTCTAGTTTCTTCCAGTAATTAACCGAATACCTACTCTGGCTCCAGATGTGTAGGAGATAACAGCAGCCAGTGCAGTGCAGAGTGCGTGTGTCTGCGTGCCCGTGTGTGTGTTTAGTGCAGTGGGAGAAAGGTATTCAACTGAATGGAAGTAGGAGGGGCCTCCCTATCCAGAACCACATCCAGATTGGTTGTACTGATAAGGAGCATATAGCTTTAAAGCTTCAAAGTTGGCGTTATTTCTGCTTAAATTAGGACGTTACTGAATGCTGACACGATGGAAAATGAAGGAGGAAAAACCGTGATGGTAATATCACAATTAAGATCCTAGAGATTTGAGGGTAAAGGGTGAAGCACAGAATGTATTAGACAATAGAGACCCTTCTGTTCTTTCCCTGCCTCACCCTTCATCCATCCTCCATCATTGTTATTAATCAAGTAACTGGTTTCACAGACGTTTTTTTTTACTTTACACAACTTTTCGGGTTAAAGTGTTACCTGACTTCAAATGTTAAGTTGCCCCAAACTTCGCTCCAACTTCAGAAAACTTAGGCAAAAAGTCAGTCAACGTAAAATTATGTGTTTGCTCAACTTGTCTCAATACAGTACCAGTCAAAAGTTTGGACACACCTACTCATTCAATGTTTTTCCTTTTTTTACTATTTTCTACATTGTAGAATAATAGTGAAGACATCAAAACTATGAAATAACACAGATTTATTTAACGAGGCAAGTCAGTTAAGAACAAATTCTTATTTACAATGACGGCCTAGGAACAGTGGGCCTTGTTCAGGGGCAGAACGACATATTTTTACCTTATCAGCTCGGGGATTCAGTCTAGCAACCTTTCGATTACTGGCCCAACACTCTAACCACTAGGATACCTGCCGCTACATGTGGAATCATGTAGAAACCAAAAAAGTGTTAAACAAATCAAAATACATTTATATTTGAGATTCTTGAAAGTAGCCACCCTTTGCCTTGATTACAGCTTTGCACACTCTTGGCATTCTCTCAACCAGATTCATGAGGTAGTCACCTGGACTTCGTTTCAATTCACAAGTGTGCCTTGTTAAAAGTTAATTGGTGGAATTTCTTTCCTTAATGTGTTT